>NW_015650695.1:350383-353187 GCF_001515625.1 Sinocyclocheilus rhinocerous | reverse complement strand
GAATTTTGGGGGGAAGGGGGGGGGGGGAGAAGCAGAGCAGCTGGTGTTTCACAAAGAGGAAGGGGGGAAGAGAGAGAGAGATTACAACTGCTACTACACCCTGCGGATCAGTTTACAACACCCTAACTGTTGCATGCTTTCGCAGACAAAGAGCAACAGGCCATGTGGATGGGAGGGGAGGATGTGTTTTTCTGCAGAGTATGCTAGCTTTCACAGCATTAAATATTCATCGCTTTGGGATGTATTAACAGGATGGCTTCCAAACAAATGATTTCACGGGGCGAGTTAAATTGAAATTCCTGCATTGAACCAGGAAACATGGTTTTTAAGTGCTTTATAAAAATCGGAGATTAACACACTGATAAAACATTAATTTTACACACACATAGAGGACAAAATTTGATAGTGCACATTAGTGACATTTCTTCCGGAATAACAAATCAAGCAATTAAACCACAATGAACAATTAGATGAAGAGAAGGAAAGAGAAAGAGAGCATTTACTAAGTAATTGAGTACTTCAAGATCAATGTATGGAGAACTAGCCCAAGGCATTGAAATAATGGAAGTGTAGTTTTAGTAATGGAACAGTTATGCAAGCTGCTCTAATGCTACAGAACGCTGGATAATGAGCAGAACCCATCATGGCAACAGAACTGATGATGTCACAGAGGGGAGGAGCTGGAACGGAAACAAGGCTATGGAACACATGGCCAGAGTTTGCCTTCATGAGGGCATGAGAAAATGCAGCTGTTTTACACTTGGGGAAAAAATGGGGAGGAAAGCGATTGAGTTTCTAAGCCTCCCGCCAGAGTATTAAACCAGCTGTTGATTAGCTTGAAGACATGAACACACTGGTACTCTCTTCACTGGAGATAGTGGAAGTGCAGGGATGCACTGATATACATGTTACACCTAGGGCTGGACAATAATTCAATATCAATATGCATCGCAATAGCTTAAAATTGATCAAAAGTGATGATAAAGGCATTTATAATGTTACAAAAGATTTCTATTTCAGATAAATAGTGTTCATATCGATATCGGAATTATATCGTATCGACCGAAATTAAGAAATATATCGTGATATCAATTTTGGCCATATCGTCCAGCCCTAGTTACACCACAGCAACAGTATCGGGAGATGGTTGTTTAAAGAAACCATTGCGTAAATACAAGTTAGCCCAATCCGAGGCTTAAACAATGACTTAAAGCTGCCCTAGGAGGTCAACACAAACATGACATCAGTGAGTCACCAGCACACACACTAGCAGGGGTCAGTAAATAGGGTGAGGGTGTGGCAGTAGAGCACAACATGAAGTCAATGGTGAATACGATCTGGAGCTGTGGTAACACAATGGACTCCATTATGCCTGAGCATCAGTCTCATGCCCTCCTGATCCCCTCCAAAACTGCACCATCAGCCAAACACACCACAGCCAATCAGAGCTCAGCAATAACTTTTCTGGCCAGCAGAAAAGCAGACATGATACTGACAAGTACGCTCTTGGCAGGCTCATCTTTGAGCATCCTCACCAAGTCAAATCCAAATTAACTATACTAAAAATTAGAACCAACAAAAAAAGAAGCCTTTCTTACCACCCTTAAGAATTAAAGGTTCTATATTACCATTGATGGTTATTTTTGATGACAGCTAGGGTACTACCATGGTCAAGTTCAGAAACGTTGTAAGAACATCGTTAAAACAGTCCATGTACAGGGTATATACAGGAATCATGGAGTTAAATTTAATACCTTTTAAGACCTTTTTTAAGACTCTTTCCATACATTTTAAGACCTCATCACCTCTCCAAGTTTTAACTGGTTACATCGGCGACACTTTAACTTACATTTACTATATATTGATTGTAAGATAGCACAATTAAACAGTCTTACTTTGTGATAACTCCTTATCAATACAACATAATTCAGAAAGGGGGAACGAAGCACAAGATAATTAATTGAGTGACTAACCAATGCAACCCAAGAAACAAGAATTAGACCAATAAACAAAACAACTGACAAAACTTATTGAGGAGGGAAAATAAAACCCAAGAAACAAGAATTAGACCAATAAACAAAACAACTGACAAAACTTATTGAGGAGGGAAAATAAAGCTCTCCAAGCTAACGGAGCAATGAGTTCACACAGTATATTCAAAAGACGCATTTGGTCATTTCCATCCCTAAAATACATATTTTACAGTCAATGTTATGCACATTGATCATAAACACAGCTCAAAGGCTTCCTACTAGTGGCCCTCCTTCACAAAACATTTAGCACAGTTTTATTACAGGTAGAATGCAGAATGTTTGAGTAAAAGCATTTAAGTCAAATGCAGGGGCGATTCTAGGATTTTCATTTTAGGGGGGGCTCAGCCCCCAATGAGGGTGTATTATATATATACTGTATATATATAAAATAAAAAATGTTTGACTAATAGGGGTGGTATGCTAAATTTATATACCAAAAAGTGCAGTATTCCACTGTATTGCATAGATAGGTATAACATATAACTGAATAAGCCAAATACAAGTCTTCATGATCTCTCTCTCTCTCACACACGCACACACACACACACACCTGTTTACTGTACACACACAAAATTTTACTGTTTGCATTTCTAGTACAGCCCTCTATCCTTAGCTCAAGTATGCAAACCTTTTAGCCACATGCACTGGAAAATGTATTACATTGAAAGTTACATTTTCAAATGAAAATGGCAACATGATCGTTTTATCAAGTAGGGCCTATGCGTTCATATGTGCTTCATTTTCACTGGAGGAAACAGCTGTGGTGTGATG
>NW_015650695.1:327570-350060 GCF_001515625.1 Sinocyclocheilus rhinocerous | reverse complement strand
AACCGATTGATATTTTGTAAACTGTATTTATGACAAAGAACAGAACTGCACAGATGCAGATATTATAACAATCTATCGTTAAACACACACCATGTCCTCTGTTTCTCGCTCTGCGCCGCCGCGTTCTGCTGATTGAAAAAGAACGCACTGAAAGACGGGGAGGAGCCGATCGAAGTCTGCAGCCGTTTTCATATGAAATTAAAGGGGACTGAGGCGATCACGAGTTCGTGTTCATTTTATGGAGCTAATCGCAAAATTTTAGGGGGGCTGAGTAGTCATTTTAGGGGGGCTATAGCACCCCTTAAAATGGCCTAGCAACGCCCATGGTCAAATGTAATTTATGTAATATTTAAAACCTTTAACCCACTGGGGAAAATCAACCCATGGCAACAGTTTAAAATCAGCAGTTTAAAATCATACGTTGACCAATAGCAGCACAGAAGCTCTTTCATACACAGGTTTCAAACATGGCAAAACAAGAGAGAGATGATGTTGCTGCTAGGTGGAATTATGAGATGGAGGAAAGGTTCGTGGAGCTGTGGCAACAGTACTCCTGCCTGTATGATGTGTCATCGAGGGACTACCACGACAGAACAAAGAAAGAAAAATGCTGGCGAACTATAGCGGAAGCGCTTCAGCAATGTTTACACTCTTGTTTTCAGAAGTCAGTCGCTAGTTCCGCCTTCTCGATGACATCACGCGCGTCGTTAAAGATGGCACGCGATGAATGGTCGGGAAGCAACGTGTAGTCTGACATGTTTCTTGTCCACGACACAACAAGATTTTAGGAGTCAAAATCGTGTAATCTGACACAGTGACTATCGTAACCGACAAAAATATTGTGTAGTCTGAACCCGGCATTACACAGTGTGCGTGCGATCGCGAAATCGAAAGTGAAAGTGAACTGCGACTGCCAGCGCTCATTCAAAAGTCATTTAAATACCCCACATATTGATAGCGGCTCCCTGATGCGCAAAAAATTATATACAATATTAGAATGTTTGCGGGAGCGGACACAAAAATTGCGGGAGCTGATGGGAGCGGGCGGTATTGGTCAGAAATTCAGAGAGAGCGGGATCAACAAGCCCCGCGCTATCACGCAGCGGTGCAGTCAGTCAGTGAGCGCCGTAACAGATGACGTCAAATCTTGCAGGATTCCATAAATAAACTACACAGAACCCCACTATTCGACAAATATACATAATGAAAAGGTGATACAAAATTTAATACTTTGGAAAATTGCATTTAAGACTTTTTAATACTTTTTAAGGGCCTTAATTTTCTCTAAATTGATTTATCAACTTTTAATACTTTTTAAGACCCCGCGGACACCCTGATGTAACATCAGGGGTTCGAGAATACATTTTGTGCACAAAGATTTCTTTGATCACAAAAAGTATTCTCGTAGCTTTGTAAAATTACGGTTGAACCACTGATGTCACCTGGATTATTTTAACGATGTTCTTACTGCGCTTCTATGCCTTGACCGTGGTAGTACCCTTGCTGTCTATGGGAGGGTCAGAAAGCTCTCGGTTTTCATCAAAAATATCTTAATTTGTGTTCTGAAGATGAACGAAGGTCTTACATGTTTGGAACGGCATGAGGGTGAGTAATTAATGAATTCATTTTTGGGTGAACTAACCTTTTAACATCCATGGAACCATTGCATTGAATAAAAGGTTCTTTAGAGTGGAAAAAGCTTCTTTGAATAAGCAAAAAGTTCTTTAAATTAAGAAAATGATGGTTCTTTCACAAATAGTTCACTGAAAGGTTCTTTGGGGATCCCAAAATGATGCTTTTATGGCACTGCTCCAAAAACTCACTTTTGGAACCTTCATTTACCACAAAAATACTGAAGCTTTTTGAGTTTCAGAGAGGAAGCATCCAATTAGCTCAAAGCATTGTTTTTAGTTGGATTTGTTTGATTCTTTCAGGTTCAACAAACCTGAAAGAATCAGATTGATCCAGATCTCAAGTTTAACTTAACTTAAAAGGATTGTTCACCCAAAAATGAAAATTCTGTCATTAATTACTCACCCTCATGTCGTTCCAAACCCGTAAGACCTTCGTTCATCTTCCGAACACAAATTAAGATATTGAGATTAAGATGAAGGTCTTACAGGTTTGGAAAGATATGAGGGTGTAATTAATGACAGAATTTTCATTTTTGGGTGAACAAACCCTTTAAAGGGGTGGTTCACTGGTCTTTTTCTAGGCTTGATTGTGTTTATGGGGTGCAGTCTAACATGTGTTAATGCTTCGTTTTAAAAAAAAAAAACATTATTTTTCACATAATTTACCTTTATTCCACACCGCTCTGTCCCTTCTCTGAGAAACGGGCTGATCTTTTCCTGTTTTTATGAAGTCCCGCCCTCAGAAATAGGCGATGGGATCTGATTGGTTAGCTAGCCCAGTGTGTTGTGATTGGCTAAACCGCCACTAGTGCGCGTCTAAACGTTCCGCTCCTCACCTCTGCGCATGTGCTCCGGTTGTATTACTAACGTTAAAAAAGTGAAATCGCAATCAACCACCCCTTTAACACAAACACAACAACTTACCAGAAAGAAGGATATACATTTATGAAAGAAAAAAACATAAATTTAACGACATTAGGTTAAAAAAAAAGATGACAATTTCCATTTCTGGATGAACTACTCCCTCAACCAAGAGTGTTCATTGCACTAAAACTGCTTACTAGATAAAATGAACTGCCAATTTCCATCAACACAAAAAGACATCAAATGAAGCCAAATAGGTAGACTGTGTACCTAATTCTATAAACCGCATACAGGCGCATTGATTTGCTGATGGTATGTACTAACAAAAACAATATGCAATTGTGTTAAAAGCCAGGGAAGTAAAGACAGGACAGGAAACAGGGAATTGGCATACTCTTCAAACTCCATTAAGCTGGCCTAATGCGTAGAGGGCTGGGAACTTACTTAATAATACACACAGATACACGCCAGGACATCTGAGTTCACAGGGATAAGGCTTTGCAGAACATGCTAGCCTAGCACATAACATTAAGTTCTGTCAGCTCCATCTGTGAACTAGTAATCTAGTGAGCAAATAAAGTGTTATTATGTCAGCGAGGAGGTTGTGAGATGCATCTGTGTACAGAATCTCCTGCTGTGAGGATAAGAAAGATAAGATCATCACATCTATGAATTTGAAACTTGGCGGAGCTCTAAACAAACCAAAAATATTATGCTCATTATGTGAACCAGCTGTTGTCATTTAGTCGCTGACATAATCACATTCACATTCCTGATGACTGTTCTTGCTTAGTCATCCCATGTGTGGACACCAGTGTGTGCGTGAGGCAGTCCATACTGTGAGTTGTAACTGTGTAGGAGAGACACTTTATGTGAATTTGTGTATGACTTCCACTTTGTTGGTGTTTTCCACGCTGTTTTGGTCACTTCTGGCAACAAACGGCCACATTCAGCATTATTATCTCGTACATCTATCGAATATACAGAATTTTTGAACTGGCAAAACATTGGTGCCCTGTAGCATTCGGTCAGTTTCAGCAGATTATTCCAATAACCAAATTAGATGGTTAACGTAAGGGCTTTCCCTCGTTGTGTCCATTTTAAAATCCACCAAATGTTTATGATTTTACGATTTCTAATTGAAATTAACTAAAGTTGAATATTTTGTTATCATTTATTCACCATCTTCTTGTTTTAAACCTGCATGACTTACTTTCTTAAAAGAACATAAAAGAAGCTATTTTGAGAAATGTCTCCGTGTTTTTTTGTCCACACAAATGTTAATGACACCCAAAAGTGTTTGGTTACCAACATTCTTTTGTGTTCCGCAGAAGAAAGTAAGGCTACGTTTACACTAGTGCGTTTTCGTTTTAAAACACATAACTTTTGCTACAGTTACGCCTGTTGTTTGCACTACTCCGGCGTTTTCAACCCTCGAAAACGGAGACTTTCGAAAACACTGCAGACCCCGGTTTTGTCTGAAAACTCTGGGGTTGCGTTTCAATGTAAACGGAACAAAACGGAGAATTTTGAAAATGCCATTTTAAAATGAAAGCGCACTAGTGTAAACAGGGCCTCAGTCTTACATGTTTGGAATAACACGAAGGTGAGTAAACAGTGACAGAATTTTCATTTTGGGGTGAGCTATCCCTTTAAAGCTCAATGTAAATATTAATTTACATATTAATTTTTACTGTGAAAAACGCTTCTGTTAACTGGTGAAGTTGGTTGTTTGATTAATCTGCTGAACATTACCAAATATTGGTGGATCAATCAGCCTGGCTGATATACTGACTATAACTAGTCCAGTTAATGGTGCTACACATTACTCTCTTAAAGCTTTTTGTTATACATGTGTTTTAAACTGCTTATGACATTTTCCCAAAGGATCTGGTCAGCATATGTGCCCTTGTTACATAACATAAGTGTGCTGTCTTATATTTAATTAACAATGAATAGACAGACAGATAAACCTGTTCTTTAAACACGTTCCAGAAGTCATAAAAGAGTAAAGGTTATCTATACAAGACCTAAACTTTGTCTTCATTTTTATTTGTTTCGGTTCAATAAGATTTCATACGAACAATATTCTGGCAAACCACCGTGATGAGTGTTAGAGAAAACATAAATATTGGTGTTTAACACAGAGCAGGTCACAAAACAACTCAAGCTATCAAGCTCAACAGGGCTTTCCAGACGAATTGCAGTATATTTAGTGTACAACCCAAACACTTTGGCTGTGTTTAGCCACCAATAATGCCCCTTTACACTATAATGGAAGAGAAATTACCCCTCAGATGAAGGGTGGATGGGGGGGGGGGGCTCCATCACTTTAGAGATAAACTCCATTCAGATGGGTTTAGTAAAATTGAATGCATCTGTTGGGTCTGAAAAGCAACTCTATTGTCTGTCTCCCAAATCCATGGGATTATTTTAGTATAATAAAACACGTGGGAGGTTTTAGTAACTAACTAGAAGGGTTAGTTCTGTAACTAGCAGTCAACTTACTTGGATGGAGTCATTTGCCATTGTTGTCTCTGGATTGTCGTTTGTGCCAGGACACCCAAATTGTCGTTCCCCCTCTTCCTAGATTCTCAGTGATCGACGACAAAGAGACCCTATCCTTCTGTCAGCTCTCAATGCAACAGTTTAAGATCCAGCAGCGCTTGAACAGCTTATTAAAACTCTGTGCATGTAATAAATGCTGTTGCATCACCGTCAGACCAGATGCAGCTTGTCATCTGGACATAACCGAAGCTATTATGCGCTTTCCTTCTATGCAAAATAAAACATCTGCATGTAAAACATTACATAAATGCATCAGCTATATAATTAACAACGTCCATTCAAACTATCCTGTGACATCTCCACAGCTTGCAGGAAAGTGTCGTGTATTTTTCCATGATAGCGTCCTGGAGTAGTTATTGTGGCGTAGCTCGATACAGCTGCATACATGCACCGCGCTGGGCAGGGTAGCTGGTCAAGAGTTCAGCTTTTCTTCTCAATTCATCACCGGAAAACACCGACGCGTCTATTCAGTTCAACTGCTGTCTGATCATCAACCGAGGCCCGAGGAGTTCACATTCACACCCAGTGAATAATACAGCAATCTGCTCCTCTGTAAGAGATACTGTCGCTGCTCGGCTCTGTGTGACTCGCGCCAGTGATGATCGCTCGCCTCGCGCCGCGCGGGAGGGTCGGTCGTCCACTATCCCCGGGCGCGAGCGTTGTGGACGGTCACGTGACCTCGCATTGTGTGTCCACAAGCAAATGAATTTGGTTTCATCACTCTCTCGTCGTAGGCAACATTTCAAACTGTTGATTCACACTGCAAAGTATATGTTCAAAGGTTAGAGTGGTTAACAAATTTGTGTTTTTAAAATAATGTTATTTATTTAACATACGCTTTTAAATGAGCAAATTCATCTAAGACCAAATTTATTAAAAACTAAGAATTATATTTACATATTAAATATGATACTACTCTCGAGTGTGCAAGTACTCTTTATTTTCTCTTAAAGACCCCATGAAATCAAACTTAAAGTGATAGTTCACCCAAAAATTAAAAATACCTCATGATGTGCTCACCCTCACGCCATCCTACTGTAGGTGTATATGACTTTATTCTTTCAGACAAATACAATCGGAGATATATTAAAAATTGTCTTGGCTCTTCCAAGCTTTGTAATGGCAGTGAATGGGGGTCGAGGTTTTGAAGCAAAAAGTGCAAAAATCCATCATAAAAAGTGCTCCACACGGTTTTGGTGGGGATAATAAAGGCCTTTCTGAAGTGAACCGATGCATTTGTGTAAGAATAATGTCCATATTTAACACTTTATAAACGGTAATCTCTAGCTTCCACTAACTCGTACATGCGTACACAAAAGTGGCATTCAAACTGATATCGTAGGAGGTACCTTACGAAAAATAACCATTTGTTTTGCTACAAATAAAACCAAAAAACCATGGTTACTAGTTAAACCATGGTAACCACAAATTAATCATGGTTTTGCTAGAATTAACATAGTTTAACCATGGTATTTGTAGTAAAACTGTGGTTATACAAATGGTAATCACTACGCCAAAAAAACATGGTTACTACACTTTTACTACAATAAAACCATGGTACATTTTTCCACTTGACCACTTGTCGTTTTGTTCCCTAGTGTTAAAGTGGGTGTGAAGACCACAAGTGTGTGTGTATAACTTTTGATTACATGATTTGGAACACACTTATAATGTTGCAAGAATGCAAGAATTTTTTACAGAGCTTTATTTACACATGTCATAATACCTACACATAATTGTCTGTGCACCAATAAAATAATTCAAACTTTACGTTTTACTATTAAATTGTATGTAATATTTTATTAATTTAGCTGAAACTGGAAAGTTTTCATTACAATCTTAAAAATTAAAAACAAAAATCACGACTTTATTCAACAATTCGACTCCTCCGCATCACCCTAGTGCCATTTGAACAAAAACAACATATCCACGTGGCACACCTGACACAGAGCATACACTGTTTACGTTCAGTGGATACTCTCCAAAATGGCGCCAGCTTGACGCGGAGGAGACGAATTGTTATTATTTTACCGATCTCCTTGCTACGTTTCTGGACCTTGATCGTGGTAATTACATTGCTGTCTATGGGAGGGTCAGAGAGCTCTCAGAATGCATCAAAAATATCTTAATTTGTGTTCCAAAGATGAACGGAGGTCTTACGGGTTTGGAACGACATGAGGGTGAGTAACTGATTGTCAGAATTTTCATTTTTGGGTGAACTATCCCTTTAATATCCAATTACATTACAGCCTTGACGTCACTGAATTTCAGTCAGAATTGTGCGACACTTGATCGCTGTTTACGGATACCATAGGATTGAATGAGAAGTGCCATAAACTGAATCCCACCTGTCGCAAAAAGTCAGCGACTTCTCTTATAAAACGCCATTTTATTTCGGTGTAAACTCTAAAAATAGTTAATTCCAAAAGTACTGTTTAGTGTAAAACATGTTGAAGATTAGCAGACAGGCTGTCGATTCATTAAATGATAAGCTGTTTCCTCTAAAAAGTTGTTTATTCGGCATAGTGAAGCCTCTCCTCCATTGACATCCATTAAAAAAAAGGCCTCTGGTCTCCTTTCCCACCTAAGTTACTGGCAGACCGGAAGCGTTAGCATTAGCCGTTATGCTTTTTTGGCTAAAGGTTTCAGGCTTGCCTTCTAGTGGCTTTGGTATATTCATATCTATACTGAACACCCTCTGGCTCAGCCTGCCACAGTAGCCACGCCCCAAACTCTCGCTATTGGCTGCACAGAGGTATGCAAATACATAGGTTGACAGGACATTGCTATCATTGGATTCGGACCTAATGAAATTATTTTATGGTCCTGAGCCTTCCGCAGAAGATGAAGAATGTATAAGAATATTTATAAAATATATTTTTTATATATTTATATTTATGCCGTGAAGAGACTTTCAACCAGTATAACAAAAATTACATACACTAGACTGTTTTCGTGGTCCCAGCAGGATCAGAATAGGAAATACAAATATGGTCATCATGAGTGGTCTTGGAAGACGGTTGAGGAAATACAAATATGGTCAAGATGAGCGGAACTACTAACGGAAGAGGAAATACAAATATGGTCATAGTAAGTACTTAACTCAGTTTTCTTAACCGCGACAGTTTCCACAGTTAACCTTATTTTTTTGTTAATTCGGTTAGTCACTGGTAAAATACAGTGCACAGACTTACATTATTGGACAAAGTCAACAATTAGCCGTCAAAGTTTGTGAAATTACAGGTATGACATATTTTAAAAAGCATAATAATCTTGCTTATCACTTTAGTGCTGCTGTCACGTGTACTAGGCTAATTGGCGTTTACAGGCGATTATCGATTGTGTTGCAACTGTGCAGTTTTCAATTACTTTAAAATGTATTTTTGCTTACTTTTTTCTCACAGAGTTTATTTCTTTCATGGTTTCGTGCTGGATTGATTAAGTCATGATGGCTAACGCAGAACATGCGGAGTTGAAGTCTTCACTATCCGAAGAAAATGAAGCATCCCAGTCTCTGACAGAATTAGAAACGAATACACAGACTCTTGAAGGTAATGAAGGGAAAAAATGTAATTATTCTCAAAACCCAGCACACTGATGCACATAATATTGCTCTTGTTTACAGAAGTCAATGCAATGGCGCCCTCGTTCGGCGATGAGAAGTGTTTCTTAGTTGAAGGTGCAGAAGGCACAGAAACTCAGGATAAGAGAATAATGGATGAAAAAATCTCCCCCATTGAAAGGCAACTTGAGTACTTGCTGAACAAGGCGGATGAGTTTCAAACACAGCTTTTATGGAGGTGCTTTTAAGATCTAGAAAAAAACATTTAGATTTTTTTTGGTCTTCTTTTTAACATTCAAATATTTTTGTATGTTTTAGCCGAGAGTGCCTCCAGAATTATGGGTTTGCCCATGTTGTCCCCATGTTTTTGCAAACTTGTCAGCCGTACTTCACTTACCTGGAGTCCACAGCCAGAAACTCCAACCCCTTCCGTCCACCTCTGTCCACATATATACGCACACAAGTGAGAAACTGATTTATTCTGCACATCTTACGCCACAAACTGCAGGAATACACATATTTACTGTATTTGTATCCCATCTCAGCTTTTGCAGTTTTCTCAGCAACTGTGTTCTCGTCTGGAGCAGCTGGTGTTGCTGTATGCCTCCTTCAGTTTCTTCTCACTAGAGGAATCTGATCCACTGAGGTACAATCCGATTATAAATCACAGACAAAACTTAGGCAGATATAAATGAAGGTGAGGATTCAGAAGAAACTGATCCTTTATTAGCACAAAAGGAAGGCCTGATTTTAGTATAAGTAGGATTCCACATTGGGATATTTCTATTACTATTATTATTTCCTTCATTGCAGATTTTTACTGTATCTTTTTTTTACAGTATCTCTCACTTCTACATTGGCCAGTGTCAAATAGACAACATGAAGCTGTCAATCTTCTGGTACTGTTGCCCTACCCCCTTTCTTGCGTCAGCCAGTACCGGTCTATACAAACGTATGCGCTGGAATGTGGAGCGACAGATAGAGGGAGAAGGACAGACATATGACAGTGCAGAGTTGTAAGTGAGGTTTAGTCAGAGAGAATCTTTTAGAAAGGGATTCTTCCATTTCTTTGAAAAAAAAGAAATGAAAAGAAAAGTAGAATGCACATTTTATTTATTTAGAATTTATTTATTATACAGAATAATAATAATTCTTAGGTAATAACACAGCCCTGAATCTTGAAAAAAGTTTCTGCTGATTTTGCACATACACAATAAGATATATATATCAGCTTTAATGCACTTGTCCAAATGACAAATTTTTTATGACAAAAAGAAGCAATCAAAATGTATAATGTAACTTACAGTCCTGCAAAGGAGTGGAAAAAGTGGAAATCAGGATTAGGCTAAAATAATATCTTTGAAATCATTCATACATGTGAAAATGGGCTGAGAATTTAACAAATAGTTGTGACCTGGCTCAGAGGAAGTTTTTCTGGTGATTAAGGGATAATACGAGACTTCTTCACCTTACAAATGGTTGTCTGAAGCAGAAATGCTACCAAATGCACACCATATTTCGTGAGAAAGTGTGATGTGCTTGAGTAAAGCAGGCACTATTTTTGGAATCAGCACCCCAAAATTAGTAAGAAATGAGTATTGGATTTTATTCAGCAAATATGACGCAGGGTGGTGTAATAATTTTTCAGCACAAGCAATATTAGCATATGCAGAGGGAAACTAAAATGACAGTGTAGAAATAAGTACAGCCTTATGTATTACATTTTAGCTTATTAACACCAAGAAAATAAAAGTACAAGTTTAAATGCCAATAAAAAACCTCAGGATAATTATGAAAACGAGAAAATAAGTCTCACAGAGCCTCATTTTGGCAGGGGATAATGCCATAGCCTATCTTCATCTTTACATCAACCATTTCCTACCTTCACAGTTACTTCCTGTGCTGCGAGGATGTCATTGAGGCAGCAGATGATAAGGATGGAGACGGAAGGTGCGAGGGAGAAAATACAGAAACTGAGAGAGAGAGTAGAGTAGAGAGGATTTGGTCTATTGGCCGGTGGATTCAGACATACCCTGATCCAGACACAGAGGACATCACTGATTGGTAATGTATTTTTAACTACCTTCAGTTTAATAGAAAAAGATGGCTAAACAATGATTAAATGAGTTATAGTTACTTATATTAGTATCTAATCATACATTATTTTATAATACGGTTGTTACTACAGTTTCTAATTTCCACAATAAGTCAAAAACCAAAGCTAATCCTAGATAAGCATACGTCCAATTAGAGATCATTTTGAGGGCAACTATTAAGCAATATGTAACTTAGAAATAACAGTTAACCCTAGATGAAAAATTCATTCTGTGTATATGTTTTGTAGGGTGCTGTGTTCAGTTCCTTGTGGTCAGTACAAGCAGCTGTTGTGTCTGGGAAGTGAGGAGCCTTCATCCTGCACTGCCACAGACTGCCTGATGGGGGTGCTGCTGTCTCAGGAAACAGATGGTACATTTGGCATGAAAACATGAGGTGGTGCTCACTTAGGGGCCTCACCCATTCTGGATAGAGCATTTGGTTTATTCAAATCAGATGCGAGTACAGATTGAAGTTAAAAATCTAAGGTCTGTAAATGTTTGCAATTTTTCAAACGTTTTTTAGTTCATGGCTGTTATTGTTGTGCCATGTTGGTTTGTTATGTGGTGAATAATTTACACTAGTGATGGAAAGTTCGTTAAACAGAGTAAAAGTTCAAGATTAAATGTCAAACCAACTTTATTTTTCATGAAAACATTCAAATACAGTGGCTATCCAAGTAGTCTGTTACAAAATCCAGAAATAAAACCTGCTGGCAGTCAAGGTCCACTGCGTACTTTTCTCTATAAAACAAAGAAATATAACAATCCTTCCTTTCAAAATAATAAATTACAAAAATATACACAATAAAAGCTGGAATATGTACCACACAGCAGTTATGTCTTTGCACAGTTGTTGGAAAACATGGTAAAGATCAGTGGAAAGGGCAGAGCATTATGAATAACACTGTTGTATTCCTTCATATGCTTTATTGTAAATCAGCCCAGTCAAAGCTATTCTCAGTGCATTTTTTACTGCTGGTTTGTGTGTCTATACAGTAGCTTACCCTGTATGGTATTTGTATCTGTGGTATGTCAAGTTATACAGCAGTAGTTAAGCCAAAATACAGGGAAAGTCAGAATCCTGGAATCCCTGTGTGTTCCCTGATTATAATGTAAAGCAGTTCCTTTGATATATTCTAAAAAAGTTTGATTTAAATAAAAGCTCCTACATTTAAAGTCTCTAAACTACTTCACAGCACTAGACAAATAGGCAGTACAACAGTACAGTACAAATGAAATTAAAACTGTAATCTCTCTTCATAATACAGTAAACAGACTTTATCACTGTCCCTTTAAAATAATATACATGCACAATCACATATGACAAAATGGATAATAGGGGCTCCAATAATCAAATTGTGCTTTAACGTTCCACTGGGCCACGGTTAATCAATTCATTCAGTCAGATATGTGAAAAACAAAACTCCTCACCAGACTCACAGACATCAATGTCTATATATCATTATAAGTAGTATAAGTTAAATTTAGGTGAACATGTTACTTGTAATGTGACCTATTGAATTCGATTTGCTTTAGAATATTCTTTGTGTTACAATAATTCAGAATTTTTTTTGTGGTAGCAAAGAAATGCATGAAGACAGAACAATGCAGAGTACTTAAAAATAAAAAAATAAAAAATAATGCATTCATACCAGATAAGACCAACCAATTTCTCTGACCAAAGTAGGGACAGTAAACACTTGGGAGACTATAGTGACACAGTGTATGAGAGTGCTTACTTCGCAAAAAGTCCTTCCAGCCCTCTAAACATGGGAGTCAACCTCAGGCACAGCAAACCAGAAAACGTCAGTTCAGTTTGCATGAGTGCTGTTATGAGAGCTGCTCCTTGTTCCTCAAATAGATACTAATCATTCATAATTCGGACAGGTAAGGGAGGCACAGTGTTCAAGAAGGTTCACAGTAAAGATGATCATTTGATGTAGCTGCACAGTTTTTCCTGTATCACTAAAAATATAATCCATCATATAATTAAAAATCCCTGTAATGCATTAATCTAGAGTGGCAAAGTTTCTGGTGTCAGCGATTTTTAAAATGTTACAGCAGTGCATACACTTGAGGAAAAAATAAAATTCATTACTTTGCATGTCATGTGTCATGCTTCTTGAAGATAAGGTTTAGACCAAAGACAGTCTTTGAACCAAATCGGTTTAAAATTGTGGATAGCTGTGCATGCTTTGGAAAATTTGTAATACGGTCTTATATTTTACCGTTATCACAATTACTCAAAGAATTAAACATTTCATTTGGAACAACTACAGTTGTCAAATCGGCAAATTTACTTCAAAATACTCTCTTTCACTCTGTAGTTTATCCTGCAAATCTTGTGACAAACAGTAGAATGCACAAGCAATTAATTATTCAATAACAGCATTTTGCGCGATTGAACAAGAGCTGAATTAAACCAGTTTGGGGTTTTTTAATCATCATAGTGCAAGAACAAAAAATGCCTGCTTGATCTGAATTTTAAACCTGCTTGTTTCGATTCACCTCAAGGTTTTATCTTTTTCAAAGATCTTCTGCTCCGAGAAGTCAGAGAAAGGAGCCTATTTTGTTTTAACTTGCTCAGTCATTGAGTTGGCATCTTGCCTGCATTGTGGGTAGAGGGCTCAATAATGACTAAGAGATAAATGTATGTAGTTCAAGCAAGCCAGACATCTCCATTAAACCTTAAGGAAATGGCCTTTTGGCATGAGGGCAGGTCAGATATGGGTGATAAATTTGGCAGGGAGGTTGTTTCAGTGGCATAAAAGTATGGACTGTAGTGTTCCATTGCTTTTGGATGGGTGGGGAGTGGAAATGAAAGCTCACTGCACTAGAATAACTCTCAGGAGGAAGACAAACCAAACAGAGAGCAAGATGGTGATAATCCAGCACACCGTTCTGCAGTGTCAGTTTCAGGTTCACACAATTTTCTACTCCAACACTTGCTGAAATACTGCAGAATGAAAATGGATGAACCAGTCAAATCCATGACTAGATCCTCTGTAAGAATTTATCAAGAGAAGGCTCTATTATCTAATGCTACAACATACGCTTCCCTACTGGTGGACCTTCATCTCAAGTCTTTTGAGTTCAAAAGTTCATATTTGGCAAGCATTTTATTCAGCTTTCCTCAGTGATGTGTCTCCAGCTCTACAACGGTCCACTCACCCTGAGCAGTGCTGCCTGGAGCCTCGGGTGAAAAGCTGCTCACAGACGTCACAGTGGCTGAAGGGGGTGTCAGAGGTGGCAACAAGTTGGGCCACAGGCTGCTTTCAAGGGGGCTGAGTGTCCCACCTGCTCCTCTGGGTAGCAGAAGAAGGGGCGAGCAACCATCACCTGCAAGCAGTAATGTCTGATTGATGAGCTGCTGGACAATGTCCACTTTCTTGCCCCAGTCAAACTCCAGAGGCGGAGGTCGTTCAGGAGATCCCAAGGGAGAAGGACTATCTTGGTCTGCTGCAGGGTCTGTCTCCTGAAGTTCTTGCTGGGAACCCTGAATAATAGACTCAGGGGAAGGTGTTGTGCATTGTGAATAAAGATCAGCGGATTTATTTTCTTCAGTGCATCTTTGCATGTCTTCTCCAGGGCACACAATAAAGGAGCTTATATCTTCTACTTCCTCAACCACTCCTTGTCCCTCCTCCTCTTCATCACTCGTTTCCACAGTTTCATAGATGGTGGTGAGACCTGATGAAGGAGAGAGGACAACTGGTGTATGCACCTTGTGTTTTTGCTGCTGTTGTTGTTCAAGTTCTTGTTGCCACTGCATGATCTGCTGTCGCTGCTTTAGTTCTTGCTCTTGCTGCTTAAGTTGCAACTCAAGTAAATTTCTCTTCTGTTCTTCCTCCTGCTGCTCCCTCTCATTCCTTGCTTGTTTCTCCTCTTCTTCTTGTCTCGCTTGTTCTCCATTACGTTTCTCCTGACGTTGCTGGATCTCATGAAGGTGCTGTTGGTGTTGCTCTAGACATCGGAGCTGCATGTTTGCCACCACATTTGGTATTCTGGGAGGGAGGTCAGTGGGAAGCCGTGGTGGCTGGGTCACATGGGGAGCACGTGGCCGGAGACGAAGTTTGGATGACATCGTCATTTGGATAGAAAGCAAGCCATTTGGTTGTGGTGGAAAATGGTAATTTCCTTCTGTGAATGAAGCAAAGGATCCAAAACATGTTAAAAAGGAGAGTTGCAATAAAGCAGAATGCAATAAAGCAATAATGTTATAGACTGCAGAGTGTGGTGAAGCAGAAAAAAGCATTGTGGGAAACAAAATTGTCAGATATAAGGTTAAACGATTTAGTGGAGAAGGAATGAACAAAATACATTTCGCACCTTGGTGACATGCTCTCAAAAATATTTTGTGATGGTTTTTGTGCAATAAAAGTGGCTACACCCTGTATATGCAGTAATCTAGAACTATTGTGAAGAGCAAACAAAAACAAGGAAATAAAAGCAGATGAGGTAAACAATCTCCCTTAATGTGACAAGCTGAACACATGCAAAAGTGAGCGCTCACCATGCACAGTACAATTCAGCATGAAGCAAACAGGTATTTTTTTTAACAATGAGAAAATATGACCCATAAATAGACCCATGCATAAAAAAATACTTTACACATAAGCCACCCCAGTGTACAGCATATTTCTTTGGTGAGGTGAGCATGCGTAAAGAAGAGGAAATACTACAGAAAAGTGCATTGTGCAAAGCAAGTCCAGTTTTGGGGATTAAGAATCACCCAGCATTGGGATTTATTGAAGTCCAATTAGTCCAGGTAAATATGTCAAACCAGGTCCTTTCAAATAGCTTCAGCTCAAACTGTTAATAATCAGAGAGTGATTAAAGCAGTTGCACCCAGTTAGTCCCAAAGTGGAAGGTGTGCAAAGTCTACTCCAGAAGCAGCGGTATCAAAATACAAAGATGGAGAACAAAAAAGGAGGTGGAGGACTTAAAGCACCTTGATAGAGGGTGAGATTCAGGAGGTTGATGGGGTCAGATCTTGTTTTTCCTCCTCTGGTTGGTAGGGAGTTGAGAGGAAGGCGGGGTCAAAAAGGAAGGGAGGTGGAATACAAGCAGAAGGAACATACTAGCATAGAATAAACACTCACCTTCTGCTGCAAGCATCCCGTTTTCTTTACATCATTTGCTTACAGAAGGTTCAACGTGTATTTGTGTGCAAGTGTATATGTGCAAGTTTACAATTTGGTATTAGTAGCTAACTTATGCCACAACAAATAAGTTAAGGGGAATAAATAAAATATTTAATTGATTATGACTTAAAAATGTGCTCTTATGATTTAACAAAATAAAATAATACCATGAATTAGTGTCTCAGCCTTATGTAGTAGTTTTACATGCTTCTTAATATTAAATACCTAATATTAACTCAAATGAATATACCATTGAAATCTTCATTTGTTACTTGGCTACAAATGTGTCCAATTTGCAACAGTCCATAGTGATGAACAGTGGGCATTAAAACAAATCTTGAAACTCAAACATCAAGAAACATACAGAGCAAAGAGAAATCATGTTAAATATCTAACCTTTATTTAATGCTAAGACATTACGTACTCCAAATAAACAAGACATAAAAAAGTAAGGGGTTAGCAAACCCTAAAGTGCAGAAGAGAGAAACATGTGAGGACAGGATATGGCAATGATGGAAAAGGGATGAAAGACTGGTATTTAGTTAATAGACAACAGAATACAAAAAGCAATGAATATGCATTTGTTCAGTAAAAAATAATTGGTAAATACACACAAAATATGTTGAAAGTCCATTAGATTGTTCATTTTTCATCAATTTCATCAATTACTTTTGTCATTTTGAAGACTCCACAAACAAATAATTTCATGCCAGTTCAGACCAACACCCATTATTAAGATTTAAAAAGAATAGTTGAGAAAAACAGTCACCTTTAGTGTAAATGGTAGTAGCTATTGCACATACAGGTTCTAAGCCATATACTTATAATGTAATTTTAATAGCTGTATCATATTGTGAATGTGGCTGAATGTGTGTTTTCATAACTGGTTAAAAAGACATCATTAACAGGGAAACCCCACGCTAAACAAAACCCTTATATAGACATGATATCAACAAGGTACACTGGAAGGTGGATTTTAAATGCGCACTCTATACGTTACCTGCCAGGGGACTATCAGTCTTTTCGCATATAGTGGAGTAGTAGAGATGCTGAGAGTCAAGATCTTCTTGGTGCTGTCGGGACGAAGGATCAATCAAGCCAGACTCTAAGGGTACAGCTCCCGCTACTGAATCAGGCTCAGGCAGCTCACTGGACTCTCCACACAGCATGTACTGCTGCTCTGGGTGAGACTGAAACTCTCCATGTTGGCTTTTAATAGGGTCAATCTTTTCCTCAGATGCAGTAGTGGGTATCAGGGTCAACTCTTTAAGAAGAGATGGATCCTTGGCCTCATCTGGGAGCTGCTCTTCATTTTCTAGAGAAAAGATGCCAGGACTCTTGCTGCAACTCTCAGCAGATGACTGGGCATTGGAGTTAGAGGTCATGTAGTCAAAGCCATAGGATGCGGCAGAAGTGGCAGACTGAGGGGTCTCACTACCACCACCATTCTCCCCACCCATTTCTTCACATTCCTCTAGAGTTGACAAGTTGCGGCCCGCAGGTGCTGTTCCATAGGCATTCCCAGTGCCAGATAGCTCAGCTTGAGGGTCACTGATCTGTATTTCACCTTCTGTGTCACTTGCCTCATCCTCCGTAGCTGATGAAGGAGATGATGGAGCAGTTGCTGGACCACCCAGTACATCAGCCGGAAGAGTTTCAGGTTCCTCTTCCTCATCAGCACGTTCAAGGTGGATGCCTAGATCCTGCATGATGTCTGGCAAGACAGTGGGGACAGGGTTTAGTGGTTCTGGCTGGAGCTCCACTTTAGAATGAGTCTCATTAGTTGCCAATAAGTTGTTGTCTTTCACCTCTTCTGGTAAACTTATGTCTCTGTTACTGTCAGATGCTAGGCCAGGGTCACTGGAAGTATCAGGCTGGAACTTGCAGGTTTGAGAGGGTGTCAAGCCTGGTTTGGGGCTAACATTCCCCTCTGCAGCAGATATTGGGGCTTGATGAGGTGTGCAAGGTGGAGGCTCCAAAAGGTTTGATGGCGAGCCCCTTTCAGAGCTAACATCAAGTCTTGCTTGAACAGGTGTCTGTGTTGGGGTTTCTGGGTCTGCTTGCCAACATTCAGAGGAAGGACTTGAAAGAAGTGTAGAGGCAGGTTGTGGTGGCTGGGCCCAGGCATCTGCAAAGCAACTAGGCTGGTTCCACTGGGATGCTGGAGGGGCAGAATGAACCAAAGGAGGAGGCTGGATTCGGTTCAAGTTGTCTAATCTATAGTCTTCGGTCAAGTCATCCTCATCTGCATTCCCATAACTTTCAAGCCCACTCTCAGTAATGCCCTCGCTTGCCATTTCTACATCTTCATCCTCTTCATCCTCGTCGTCATGATGCTGCCTATGAGAGTCCTCTGCTCTTTCGGACCCAACCTCCATGTCACAGACTCTATCATCATCATCATCATCATCTTCATTAGTAAGAATATCAGAAACCTTCTCAAAGTCAGGGGACCCAACAGATGCACCTTCGCCATCAGCTCCTTTAAGGCTTGCATCCCCTAGATCATCCATGCTCTCCGTGCCTTCCAGGACGCCTGGAGCACTTAGCTCTGACGCTCCCTGCTGGCTGCAACTCACATCCTCAGAGTCAAGCTCAGAGAGCAAGGCCCCTGCCCGCCAAACGGAGCCGGCAAGCCCAGCTGACCCAGGTCGAGACTCTTCAGTAGGCTGGGTGCCACTCATTTCTGACAGAGACACTTGTTGACTGCCTTCCCTCTCTTCTTCTTCCACATCTTCATAACAGTCACTGTTAATCCGTTCAGCTTTTTCAGCCACCTCTACACCAGAGGACACTATGGTAGCTGCAGAGTTATCAAATTGTGAAGCAGTTAAGCTTTCCTGCTCAGTTGCTTCCTGTACAACTGGTGCCTCAGCCGCAATAAGCTTTTCATCAACTTCTCCAGATACCTGCTCTTCAGATTCCTGATCGACTACAGATGATGTCAGACAAGCCACTTCAACAGAACCAGCTTCTATTAAGGCCTCTTGAGCCTCTGGCTCCGTGTTAGAAATATCCAGCACAATTTGAGAGCTGACATTAGTGACCTGCACATCTACCATTTCCTGAACACCTAAAGAAGAGGCTGGAACATCCAGAGAACTCTCTACAGTTGGAGTAGCTTCAGGCCCTGAAACAGACTCTTCCCTGGCTATGGCTGCAGCTGTTGCTACAGCAGTAGCTACTGCAGCTGCTGAAAGTTGCACAGGTTCTGCTGCAGGATCTTTATCATCAGGTTTTGTTGCAGGATCTCTATTATCAGGTTTTGTTGCAGGTTCTGTATTATCCGGCTTTCCTTTGACAGACTGTGCTGGTTTAGCTGGCTGAAACTTCGCACTGACCATGCTACCTGGTTGTTTGTGACTGGGATGTGCTGCAATGTTCTTGCCTGATGCTGGCCGTGAGGGATTGTTTCGTGGACTAGAAGGCACCTTAAGTGTTGGTAAACTTTTTTTGTCATCTGGTTTGGGTTGAGGTGCTTTGATGCTAGGTGGAGGTCGTTTGGTAGCTGCAGCTGGTTTTGGAGCCTCTGAATTTGAAGGCTTGCTGGCAGCAGATCGGGATATTGAGGGAACGGTTTTTTTCGCAGGTGCCGTAGTGCTTGTTTTTCCAACATCTACAAATGACAAATAGATGTTGATAATATGGAATGAACAAAAAATTAAGCAGTACTTTTCCATAAGTAATGTATATACATATTCCCATGAATGGTACGCCACCTTTCCGAGCAGCTGATGCTGTAACAAGGGGTTTAGTAGTAGTGCTTGTTCTAGGAACTGCAGAAGTAGATGTAGTTGTCCCAGTTACTGTTCTTCCTGTAGCTGAAGTAGCAGTTGGTCGTGGGGCAGAACTTCCAGTCGCCCTAAGAGAAAACAAAGAAGAAAAAGTCGTTGTGAGCAGCTTTGAAAAAGAGTGATGCCTGTTTGATGTTTGCCATTTTATTTTAGATATTGTGTTTTACATATTCAGATGATGTTTGATGATGTTTCATTAGAATGCCTTCCAAGATATTGTTTTTTGCCGGCACATGCATAAAATAGTTTCTTGTCAAATCAGCTTCCTGCCTTGGGTAGTAAATCTGTAGTCTGCATGCGTACCATAAAGCAATCCACTGGGGCCATTCATCAACTAATGCATCTACATCCCATTTCTCTAACCTGAGAGAAAATGACTTGGGTAGGGAGGAAACAGAAAAAGGAGGGGAGAAATGGTGTGATGAAGGGAGTAGAAGTGGGGATGGGTAAAGTGTTTTGTAGAAGTGGGGATGGGTAATGTGTTTTGTAAGTGACCGCATTAGGGAGAAATGGATGATAATCAATTTTTCTTTCAGTCTACCCTACACTCCCTTAATGTAGTTGCTTCTTAGTTCCCCCTTTCATGTTCTCATACGGGAGAATTAGTGATGAGAAGATTGCTTGCATCATCTCACATGCTTGGTTACTTGCAATTTAATAAATGCTTTTAGTCTTGCAGCCTTGCAGTTCACAAATTGCCCTTAACTAGATGACTGACAGTCATATTTGCCCTAACCGGAACTTACACTCTAATAGGATATGATAAAGTTCTCACATACAGCCTGCTTTATTTGGACAAGGGCACAACAGGGTATGCATCACAGAAACACGCTAGCGAAATTGCTATGGTCACAGTTCAGTGCCACTGTACATTCATACACCTGTATGCGGTGTTAAAAGCTACTAACCTAAATAACAGGCTACAACTAATCATACCTGATAGTAATAAGACAATAATGATCAGTAATATGTAGGGGTAATATGTGGGGTTGGGTGATGAGACCAAAATCTCATATCACGATATGAGTAATTTTATTTCACGGTAACGATATACATAGACAAGTAAACAGTCAGCAATTAAATAAGAATAAAAACCTAATTACAAGCAATAGGACAAAAAGACTATAGTAGAGCAAATAAGAAATGCTGCATACATTTTATAAAGTAGCCTAATCAAATAGGCCTATATAAAAACAGTGCATATTCTTCACCGTGTAAATTAAATATATTTCTTCTGATTAAAGTTACGGCGTGTTAGAACGAGCCGTTTTAGGTAGGCGTGGTTAACTCTCAACTTTTATAAAGAATATCTCTTTGGTTTTGAGACTTTAGTGTTTGCAACTTTACAGATCTTCTTTATGCACCAAGAGCTTGTAACACTCCAAAGAGAAAGGAAAAATTGAAAATCGCAGCATATGACCCCTTTAAATCAAGAGCAGTGATAGACTTTCTCTCTTTTGTTGTGTGATTTTTGATTACATGAATGACAGACAGCAGGAATATTACACTGCTGTCACTTTAAGAGCTGCCCGGATCCAATATACTGTTACACGTTTTCTTTCTCAGCTGTTCGCTTTCACTTAAGAACTAAATTACTGTTTTTACGAGGATACTTGCAAAGACTGGCATTTTAACTGTTTAATGCCTATAAAGCGGCATAAAGAACTCTTTTCAAAAGTCCTGCGATCTATGAGCACCGCTGTCACTGCTGTGTTTGCGTCCACTGATTGCGTTTCAACTGCTTAAAATCACTTGTTTTTAAACTGCAATGCTTAAAAACGTGTGCAAACTATACATTTTCGTGACCACGTAGCACAGCAACGTCATGTGCTAATAACCACGATAGAGATGATGGTCCAATCCAAAATCTCTACAAATTTCGACCAATTAATTGTCTACCACAGGGTTGGGAATCGAAAGTCGATTCCAGTTCCAGAATCGGATACTTAATGTCAGTAATCAGATACTTGTAAAATTTAAATTCGATTCCACCTTTCGATTCCGGTGAGCCCTCCTTTTTTTCTTCTTCATCTGTGAGGACCCGACCTGATGATCTGGCAGGACCTTGCTGGCTAATCTAAGTGCTCTGAAGTTTGGCTACACTTGTGATCAGAAGCCGAAAAAGCCAAGTATAATATCTGTGATGAGCTAAACATGTTGCAAGAGAGGTGTCACCAACAACAAGACAAAGCACTTTAATTTAACAGATTGTTAAAGATCATGAACATGATTCAAACAACAACGTGACTATTCCTAAATTACAATGATTCATCCGTTTCATTCCTCAACCTTTGGCGTGTGCGATCACAACGTTGTGATGACTCTTGGTTTGTCCGTGCAGCGTACGATCACACCAGTGTGATTTGAGCATTTAAATCTGCGTTCGCGCTGCCGCTGACCTAAAGAGAGCAGCTATCATGTATATATTTTTTCATATATTTTTAAGTCATTGAATCTTTTTTCTGACAAAGTCATTGAATCATTCATTCATAGATTACAGTTTCTGCACTCTTTAGAGTGTTACAAGCTCTTGGTGCATAAAGCAGATCTGTAAAGTTGCAAAGACTAAAGTCTCAAATCCAAAGAGATATTCTTTATAAAAGTTAAGTCAACCACGCCTACCTAAAACGGCTCGTTCTAACACGCCCCCACATGTCACGATGTGGGAAGATTTGCATAACACTGCCCAAATGTTCACGCAAAGAAAGAAGGCGTAACTTTTATTCTCACTGTAGTATGTTGCCGCTGCCGCCATGTCCTGAAGACGCTGTGTGCTTCGTTGTGAAAGCGAAGCTACTTTGTTTGGCCTTCCAAAAGAGGACGATATC
>NW_015650695.1:240866-327485 GCF_001515625.1 Sinocyclocheilus rhinocerous | reverse complement strand
CGCAATGCAACGCAACGCGTAAAAAGACAGTATAAGTCATTATAATCAGTAATTATGTCCCCACTGGATGCAACAAATGCCTCGTTTGTAATGGGTTTTATTGGTTTTGTCTCGTCGTGCCAGGACACAGCATCACAGCATGGTAAAGGGCGTAATATTTCCGTCACACGCTTGAGGTATCCGGCCAATCACAACGCCCTGGATAGTTGGCCAATCAGAGCACACCTTGCTTTTCAGACCGATGAGCTTTGTAAAAATCGACGCGTTTCAGAAAGGCGGGGCATAGAGGAGAAACAATAATGTACAGTATGTGGAAAATGGAAAAAGTTTTTTTAACCTTAAACCGCATAAACATTTCATTACACCAAATACACAAAATAAATGTTCTTTTTAACAACATCATATGACCCCTTTAACCCCTTTATCTAGCAGGTCTGTTGTGTCTTGTGTCGCAAGTTCAATGACGCAGGTAGTGGCGATTCTCTCTGGCCAATCAGTGATCAGCAGGGTTTACACATCACATTTTGGTAACCGTACGGTTCGCTTGGAACCTCAACCGAGGAGGTACTGAAAAAAGTACCAGGTACTGTCCACAGTTGAAACCCCCCCAAAAGTGAACCGTACCGTACAATGCAGTGGAAAAGCGCCAAAAGTATACTCAACCGTGGATGAGCACGGATGGACGAGATTGACACATGTGCAGTACCACCTAGTGGACTCATTCTCAACATTCACCTCGCACCTGCAATGTTGTACATGGACAATCCGCATGGACACAAAAACTGGGTTGCAAGCGGATGGTGTGTGCAAACATCCGCAGACACTTCTGATGACAGAAACGGTCTCATGTGGACTGTGCGTGCACTGTCGTGGAATGCGGATGGCTGAACTATACTTTAGGCTAGGGGTCGACCGATTATCGGCCTGGCCGTTTATCGACGCCGATATTAAGCATTTTTATGATTATCGGTATCGGTAATTTTCAAAACCGATTCGCAGATAAAATAACTTAATTTTGAAATGCGCTATTTGGCTCTGATGCAGCCTGTCAGAACTCACCACTCTGTGGCCTAAAGCAGTCTCCGCCCAGACCTACAGAAACAAGTTCCTCATGGCAACACGTCAAAATAGAAGTCCGGGTTAGCTTAATGAATTATCAGAAATATATTACTGTGGTGCAGTATGATGTACATAATACTACTCCGGGATGAAAGTTTTCCGTCGCTACGACGGATTTCCGTCAATTGGAAAAAATGAGGGGAAAAGAAACATGTAGCACATTGTTGTTGTTCTGCCGGTGTTCTGACGATTTGTTGGCAGCATAATCTGATAGGTAGCATTATTTGTCAGCACACCAAAAATCATCCCCGCAGACATTAATTAAAATTTTTACACCAGACATATATATCGGTTCAAAATATCGGTTATCGGTCTACTTGATCTGTAATAATCGGTATCGGCATCAGCCTTGAAAAACACATATCGGTCGACCCCTACTTTAGGCTTTAGTCTTTATGATCAAAAACATCATAAAAGACCTTTGTAAGGAAGAATCAGAGCCAGCAAAACTTCAAAAGATGTTGGAATGCACAATTCAATGCCAGTAACCATGGCACATACTCCAGCTCTTAGTACAGAGAATACAGGCAATGAGCAAACTTCTCATAGTAGTGCACAATGAAGAACATGGTCAAACGGCTTGGCCCCAAATACCAAGACTATAACATCTCCCCCACAGATTATTCCGAAACAACGGCCAATTGTTAAAGAATGAGAACAAAAGAACTGGAATCTCCCATTACAATTCTATGACCTGCCATGGCTATGATTGTGATAAAGACAAGACTAACAGATAATAAGATTGTTGACCATTATTTATCTATTTTACCAGCTCCTAAACAATAAAATAATGGGTTGAAAAGTTTAAGATGACAATATAAAAGAGGTCAAAGACATTCCTACAGGAGCAATCTCCCTTTTAACACAAATGGAAAGAACACAACACCCACTGGCACAGACATTTGCATATCAATAATTAAGTTTTAATTAAGTAATGGCCATTAGAATGAAGGTACTGTTCCAGATTAAATGTGTGTCACTCAGCAGAGCCTCAGGCAGTGAATTTCCCTTATATTCCAGTTAAACATCGTTTTAAAACTTAACTGCTTCATTCATTCTAGATATTTAAGTGTGTGTGGTCCTTTTATTTTCGACCTCATTAGCACCATTTCAAAATTTATAAGCTCATTCATTTTTAAATATTTGTCATGTGGTATAATGTAACAGAAGCCATCTGGTTTACCAGTAATTTCATAGCAAAGGAAAACAAATGGTGAAAGACTAACAAGCAGCTTGGTTCAAGGGAAATTAAAATGGTCGATGACTTGAATTCAAAAATTCAAGAGGCTCACTTTGAAACAGACAAAAAACTCCAAATACAAGGGAAATTTGATTTGGTAAGCACGGCACTTATCCAAGTCCCATGAAACTACAAACTGAGTGAGTGAGATGGCTGGTTTAGCAAGAGTTGCAAACAAAGAACCCCATCAAGTAACCCTCTTTTACCTCACAACGTTACCCACAAACTGGCAAAAAGTCTTCTTCTAGGAATGCCAAAAATATCTAGCCAGCACATATACATATACCAGAAAGAACAAAGTAAGAGTGAAAGAGAAGATGAGAGGAGGGGGAGATGCTGTGATTGTTTCATGAGGAGACTTGGATGGAGCTAGTTTACATTTCCCACAGTAGGAGTGCGATTGTGTTTCTGCAGTGCAAACATTTCATTTGAAGCTGCAGTGAGAATATATATTGTGTGGCATGCAAATAATGAAAACAAAAGTTAAACCCATCTAAACAGACAGATCAAATGAGTGCTCAAATTCATAACCACTATTCACTACCCATTGCTCTATTCTCGGAGTTAGACATTTCATTCCAGACTGAATTCAGAGTCAGTGCAGAAACACAGTGTGCACACAAACCACACCCTGTAGTCCTGTTTGTCTAAAACACCACACGTCCAACAAAAGGGAGTCTAAACAGCCTTGTAAACTGACATTACCACATAAATACATAGAATTAAGTGCATAATTAAACCGTAATCATCACATAAGACCAGTCATATCCACATTAACTGGCTGACTGCATTTACAATACTTACAATTGATGAGCTTGAATATGTAATCATCTGCAACAAACAACTGTTTAACTCTGCAAAACAAGTTTCCCACACTTTTTGGCCAATGACTTCCAGTCGTTTGTGATTACTAGATATTTTTTTTAATATAATTTCCATTTTCTTTAAATAATAAATATATTAGAAGCCACACTCACAAAGTGATATTTCTAATTGATAAGATTTTAGATCTGAGCAATATTAAGAAAATTCAATAACTCATTTAAAAATGTTAAGTATCTTATAATATTTCTAAACTTTCTATAGCATTTTACCAAATGTAAAAAAAAAAATTTTCATAAAGATTAAATAGTATTATTAATGAGCTGGGAAAGGAAGTCACATTTGTAAGGGGATGGGAAAGAAATAAAACTGATCAATCCTAATCATTATCAGAATCACATGACTAAATATAGATATAAAGGGAGATATATGAAAGGAACGAACAAGAGACTGAAGACATAATTGGTAATGCAGCTAACTTGGATCATAAAATCCATTTAACTCAAGTGAAGATACCAATTATCACTCCCAGAGAGTAGCATCAACAAAAAGAGCACTGTTGAGCCTATACTCTGGTAAAGCCTAATCTAAGCAGTCTTTCAGGGAGTCTGGCTCACAAAGCGACAGAAACTTGAGCCAATAACCACCAGACAAACCAGAGACCATTCACTGCAAAAAAGCATGCAGTCATTGATATTTGTATGGCATATCCACTAAATGGTGTGCAGAACACAAAGCACTTCTCAGATGTTACTTCATCCAGATCTATGCAGGAAATCTGCCTTGATACCTTAAAGCCACATCAAGAGTTGTGCAATCATGCACTTCCCAGCATTTCAATTTTCCATTCAAATACAGTCAAATGTCCAAGCTCAAATCTCCAAAAGCTGCTTTACCTGTTAGTTTTGGGAGCTGCAGTGGTTTTGGCTGTGGCTGAAGTTCTGGGTTTGGCAGCAGGGGCAGCAGCTGGCCTTGGAGCAGGAGCTGAGAAAATGAAATTGAAATAAATCATGTTCCAAAGTTAAAACTGACTGGGATTGCTCAAGAAAATAGTGGTAAAATATAACAATGAAAAGAACTATAATTTAAAAAAATTTAATTTCTATTTTACATAATGACTTGCTGCACCACAACAGGTTTGTGTTGTCTCTGCCACATGAGAATAATGGAACATTTTCTAATGTTATGTTATTTATTAGTACTAGGGGTGTAACAGTACACGTATTCGGTTCGGTACGCATGTGCACAGAACAAATCATTCCTTTTTTCAGGAAATTCAGACAATAAATGGCGTCTTGACTCTCTTTGATGTGGCGCGACGCCTCAGTTCTAATGGCAACGTGGAGCGCGAGCGAGCGTAATCACCCCTTCCTCTTTATTACTATTTTTAATGTGAAATATACATGAATGAACATTTCATCCCTCACGTAATCGCTCAATTAGTGTTTCAACTGTGGAAAGACATCATTAAAACGGCTTGTAAACAAAATGTCACCTATCATTTTATTTACCTCAGGCAAGTCATCAGTGTCTTTGGTACAACCAGGTATGTACCAAACCGTCATGTTTGTGTGCCGTTACACCCCTAATTAGTAAATGTCCAAATCCAATCTTAGAAGTACCAGAACTAAACTCTGTAATTGACCTAGTAAACCCATACATGCCAGGCCATCTTACCTGTGGTTTTGGGTTTGGTTGCAGCACTAGTGGCAGGTCTCTTACTCAGACTGGTCTTTGTTCCACTGGCTGTGGTGGTTGTTGTTGATTTGTTTGTTCCAGCAGTTGTTGCTTTAGGTTGGGCCCTTGAGGTTGCAACGACAGTAGAAAAGCCAACGGGTTTCTTACTTGGACCTGAAAATCCAACGGTAGTGGTGGGTTTCTTCTTGTCTGCTGCCGCAGTGCTAGCTGGAATGGGTTTCTTGGTTGGGGCACTCAATGCAGTCTTTGTGAGGCCATTAGCCACACGACTTTGGGTTGCTTTGGGTCGCGTGCCTGGTCCAGTGGTAGTTGGACCTGCAGCAATCTTGCCTTTGACTGGGCCTTTGGATTTGCTTTTAGCATCTACTGCTTTCCCAGAAGCTTCTTTAACAGTTGGAGGAGCTGCTTGCTCATTTTGGGGTTCATCAGATTGTGGGGGTGAAGGTGTAGTCCCATTTTGAGACGCCCCGTCGTTGCTGGTTGGTTCTGTTATGGCTTCTGTTTCTTCGGCTTCCATTGGTTCAGATGGTGCTGTGGCCACCCCATCAGGTTTCATCGCCAATATTACCCGAAAATCAGTTGCTGCTTGATATGCTCGCTGGATTCAGTGTTGCTCACACACACTGAACCCAGGGATGATGGATGCGTTCGCCAACTCAATAACTGCCCTGTAAAAAAAAAAAATTATAATAAATAAAATTTTTTTTAAAAACACACTTTAGACAATTAAATGCTATTTGCAGTGACTTTTTTGGCTCTACGCACCTGAGTGCAAAAGTTGCTTCTCGTACAAACACATAAATACAATCAGTTTGGCAGAGAAATGCTTTTGCTGTGTGTAATAGATTTGAAGAATTTTAAGTAACCATGGAACTGAAAGAGTTTAGAAGTAAAACATTCTCCTGCAAGAGGAAGCAACATTTTTTAAAGGGAACCATTCCTATGAAGGGCACCTTGGAAAAATACAGGAAATTATACATTATGAAAGAACCAAAATACAAAAAGATCAAGTCCAGGTCGAACATCCTACATAACAAGTCCTTGTCATCTTTCATTTGTTTGCATCTGGAATGGACTACACTGTATAAATTGTCCTGTTAAATTTATGAAAACAAACAAAAAAAAAAACTAAAAATACAGTGACTGTTTCAGGTATTACAGAATGGAATACTGGTACCTGTATATTTTACGACTCATAACATTTTATTTCATTATGTGATATAGCTAGGTAACTTTACAATTAACAGTTTTTACTGTGGCATTTTTAGTTTTTCTGTTCTGTAAAAATTACTTACATTTTTACACTGTAACAGTTTGATAGTGATGCGGAAAAGTGTTTCTTTAAGTATTTTGAGTGGGTCTCCAAGACATTAGTCTGAATTGAACACTAGGCTGCATAAAAATCTAAATGTTAAAGGGATAGTTCACCCAAAAATGAAAATTTGATGTTTATCTGCTTACCCCCAGGGCATCCAAGATGTAGGTGACTTTGTTTCTTCAGTAGAACACATATGATGATTTTTAACTCCAGCCGTTGCAGTCTATCAGTCGTATAATGCATGGCAATGGTAACAAAATCTATGAGAGTAAAAAAAACATGCACAGACAAATCCAAATTAAACCCTGCGGCTCGTGACGACACATTGATGTCCTAAGACACGAAACGATCGGTTTGTGCCAGAAACCGAACAGTATTTATATCATTTTTTACCTCTAATACACCACTATGTCCAACTGTCTTTTTGGGCGCGCGCACGGCATCCGGTGCGTGGTGTGTACGCGCTCTGGCGTAGTTTACGTTAATGGGTGTGTTGGATTTGTCTGTGCATGTTTTTTTTACTCTCATAGATTTTGTTACCATTGCCATGCATTATACGACTGATAGACTGCAACGGATGGAGTTAAAAATCATCATATGTGTTCTACTGAAGAAACAAAGTCACCTACATCTTGGATGCCCTGGGGGTAAGCAGATAAACATCAAATTTTCATTTTTGGGTGAACTATCCCTTTAAGATGATTTATGGATTTGATTAATTTATGTGGATCATTTACACAGAACAGGCACCACCACCTGCTCTACAGAAATAGGATGCCATTATCTGGACTTCGCATACCTGTTCATACAAACTAGTAATTTCCTGTCTGTCAAGTGTAAACTGAGATGGCATCATTACCACGGTATATAACGTCCCAGTATACATCTTCAAAATTCAAATCCACAACTTTGACTCATAAATATAGCCAAATCAAAATCTGGCAGAATTCTAAAAGAAAGTCAATATACCCATTTCACTGGAGCACTGCTCTACGCAAGCCATTTTCTTCCTTCAGGGACTGACGCAAAAGCTCGTCAGCAAAAAGATTGTGGCATGGGATTTGAAGAAAGGAGGATAAAGAGTCAATGTAGTGGAGAGGGGGGCCATGAACCCATTCACCCCATCCTTTTTCCAAACTCTTTTATTCAGAATCCTCTTGTCTTTCTCTTCCCCCCTTAAACAGTTCTCCTTGGCCACAAACCCCCTCTTTCTTCTACTCTCCTTCCCCTCCATCAGATCCGTTCCCTGTCTGTAGCCACACAGATGGCCCTAGCAGCTGAGCTATTGTTCTGGCTCTCCAATAAACCCAAGCCACCAAACCAGAGAGCAAATAAAGACAGAGAAAGGGGAAAATCATGGGATGAAGTAACAATGACAAGGCAAGCAGAGAAATCTAATTTTAATGTAGCACCATCCAGAAGATGAGTGGACTCAAGTATGTGACAGAATCAAGAAGAGGAAAACAAACAACCAAACTGTGAATAAAAATGACGAAAGCCCCCTAGAAATGTTCCTCAGGAGACAGAAAACAAAGAGAATGCATGACACGCGTTCTAGAAAACTTGTCACCCTACAGGCCAAGATGATGAATTGGGAGGTCATCGTTCTGCCCATGACAGGACAAAAATTACCCAGCAGCCCTGCTGCTGTGTCTCCATGGTGATGTGAAGATCAAAAAGGGGACTTTGAAAAAAAGGACCCAACTTAATCAGAAGACACAAAGTTTCAGTAAAAAAAAAAAAAAAAATTCACAGCACAGATCCTTAGAAAACAAGAAAATAAGTTGAATGTACAATTATGAGTTCAGCCATGTTATATTCACAGTTCAGACTGTTTACCATAAATATCACTTCATTAGCCACTCTCTTTTTCCAGTAGGTCAAACACGAGCAAAGTGTGCATTTTGGATACAATTTTATTCTTATATTTTCAGTTTTCAAGTTTTAGTAATTTTGTTGTCATTTTTATTACGTGTTTTATATGTCTATATAGTGTTTATTCATTTTTACTTCAGTTTTAATTTTAATATATCAAGTTAAACTAAAAAAAAAAAGAGAAATGTTGCCTTTGCAACTAGCTGAAATTAAAAAAAAAATAATTTTTCAGTTAACGTATTTTCTTTTAAGAAAGAAAAAAAAAAAAAAACTTTCATTTGTAGTTTCAATCAACTATAACCCTGGTACGCATAAGAGATAAGTATAAGGACAAACTAACAAAATAAGGGGAGGGTAAGAAAGAATAAGATGTGCTATAATGATTGTGTGTATGAAGTGGTAGGGTGGGTTATTGTGTGCGTGTCCTCATTTGACTGGATGAAGCTGTTGTGAGTGTTCACAAAGACAGCGGAAAAGGGTAAAGCCTGCTAATGCAAACAGCTTAATCAAAAAGCACTGGAGATTACGTCACATCTCCATTTCACTCACTACACTTCAAATAACTAAACAGGCTTCTTTCAGCAAATCTAAAAGCACTTATGAGAACATTCAGGTGCTCATGAAAAAACCTGCTTTATCATCCAAACCAAAGCTGTTAAAAACAGGTTCCTAAAGAGGGGTTTTGCAGTGATGCCATAAAATAACTATTTATTTTTAGTATGAAGAACATTTTAGTAAACTGAATAACCTTATTCTACTATCAATGACCTTTTGTGGACTGGAAAAGTTCCATGAATGTTAAAGATTCTTTATGGAACCACAAATGCCAATAAAGAGCCTTTATTTTTAAAGAGTGCAGATAACATGGCCTTTCCAGTTCAACATTGCTGCTACTGAATTTCAGACTGTGTGAACAGATTCATCCAATTTATCAAAAAGAACTGACTCGAAACAATTTGCTTACAAATAAGAAATTACCATGGCTTTCGAGCAAGCAGTATCTTATGATATCGTACAGCATGAGCATAACTATAAAAATGTATATTCACTAGGGTCGAATCGCGATATCGATTCCATTTCGATTTATCGTGCAGCCCTAATATTCACTATTAAAATTTCCATGACTTTAACACAATTTTAAAATAACCTAGAAATATCAGGAATTCAATGAAAGTAGGAACCCCCTTCTGCCTCTCCACAACCTCATCCCCATCTTGTCCAATATCTTAATCCACCATTTGTTTGGATTAGGGAATTTACATGTATAGACAGAGGATTATAAAGGTGCCATGAGGACATTTTAAAACACGCGTGTGCTTTCCTAATCCTAAACCCTATATTAAACCTCGGGACTTATCAAATCTAAAATAAAACCTTTATAAAGCTGCTTTCCACACAGGGACGTCCTTAAAGTGTGTCTGTCATGTTTCACTTACTGTAGTAGCTTGATTGACTGTGTTGTGACGGCTTCCCACTAAGCACTTCAGAAACATCTGCAGATGACAGCTAGCAACATACACCGGCACTAAGCAAATGCCACATTCTAGGTTCAGTTTCCAGAGAACTTCTGCATGAGAGATACTGATAAAGCTAAAAGGAACAAATAAAGAGGTCTTGCAAACCCAAATTCCTGCACAGGGCCTCCAGTTCCTCAGGGCCGAGCCATAACCAGCTTGTCACAGACAGACATGCAGCTATTTCCATGCAGCTGTAGTTGGCCACATCCTGCATTCTTGTAATAAGAGCCAGTAGCAGGCCTACGTCTATCAAACATGCCCTTATTCTAATCGACTGGCTATAATTTGTAGTTTTACATGAAATTTATAATCTGCAACTTTAACCTGACGATAACAGGAAAATAATTGCGATAGGATGAGAGATGGATTACCAAAACAGACTTCACCAGAGAGGTTAAAAAAAAAAATAAGACAGAAACACTCTCATCATGCAGTCTGCCCATACAAGGCAGTGTATGTGTACTCTACTACTGGCACACAGACTCCTAAGAATCAACACATGAAAACATTGAAAAAGCGCAGCAACACACCCCTCGTATTGCCTCTCTTTTACTCCCTCCACATTACAGTCAATTATTCATCCGACTCCCACGTCGACTCCATGAGGCAGTTCTCACTAAGATTAAAATGCTGTAATGTGCATAAAGCTATTGTTTAAGGTTTATTATTCTTTGTGCATTTTTCCTTTGTCAGGTCTAATCATGTCTAAAGTTTGCATTGTTTTCATAACATAGTATGTATTTACTATCACTTTTGATCAATTTAGTGCATCCCTTTTGAATAAAAGTATTTTTTTTCATAAATAATAATCTTACTGACCCCAAGCTTTTAAACCGTACACGAGAACATGCAAATAATTAAATATAGCCTAATGGCAGTTTATTACAAAAAAGTATTTTGAATAAATAAAACTCAAAACATCATCAGAAATCAATGATGTGCTTACATAAATCTGCTTCTCAAGTTGATGATTCGGTGTTCAGCATTTGCACACTTGAAACCAACCTGTGAAATTTACATGGACATCAGTCTGTGTGTGTTCACTTTTTACTTTCACTCTTCCCATATAAAGAACAACAGCCAGTAATAACTAGGGTAAAACGTTTTCAGTATTAATGTCGAAGGATGTGCAGAATATGGCAGATTTTCCAAAACCACCACAGAAAAATGTGGAGAAAAAAGCTTCTGTCTTCGCCTGCATATCAGTTACATTCAGAATAAAATGGAACATGCTGTGTAGTGCTGGAAAACCCAGATTCCCATCTTTCTCCCGGAGTAACATCTCGACATGTTTTCGAGCACACCACAATCCTTAAAACGGACAAGAGACAGGAAGTCGCAACATTCATATACACCCCCCTCCCCAACCTTTTTATTTATACATTTAATTTTACATATTTTTATTTACAGTACAAAAGTTTGGACACATTACTATTTTTTATGTTTTTGAAAGAAGTCTCTTATGCTCATCAAGCCTGGATTTATTGGATCAAAAATACAGAAAAAAAAACAATAATATTGTGAAATATTATTACAATTTAAAATAAAGTTTTTCTATTTTACTATACTTTAAAATATATTTCTGTGACGCAAAGCTGAATTTTCATCAGCCATTACTCCAGTCCAGTCAGATCAGTGTCACATGATCCTACATAAATCATTCTAATATGCAGATTTATTATCAATGTTACAAACAGTGCTTAATGTTTATTTTATAACCTGTGATACTTTTTTCAGGATTTTTTTTTATTAAAAAGTTGTTTACAAAAAAAAAAAAAAAAGTATAAATCTTTTATAACAATACAAGTCTCTTTACCGTCACTTTTTTTTTTTTTATCCATTTAACATATCCTTGCTAAATATTACTGATTTGTTCTGTATTTTTGATCAAATAAATGCAGGCTTGATGAGCATAAGAAATTTCTTTCAAAAACATTTGTAAAAATTTTAATGGGTCCAAACTTTTGACCGGTTCTGTATGTACATATCAATCAAACTTTATCTTATCTCTTTTTTGTTTGATAAGATGTTATTGTTGTTATTTTGCCGTTTTATTCAATTTATTCACATTTCCAGAATACCACTTCAGTAGATGAACATAAGTGCTTTCATGATTTTTTTTCATCAGCAGAATTTAGAAGATACACCTGAGATCCTTTATTTGAAACATTAAAAAAATGTTCTAGTGTGTTTGCTTTTTAACTTTGAATACAAACTTCTCTGCTTTTACTTTTTTGCTAGTCAGCTCCCGACGCGATGTCATTCATTGTATGCGCAAAATCAAAGCGTCGCTGTTCGGTGCGTCAACGGCGCTCGCGTTCTTTTAAACTCGTAATAAAGCAAAATTGACGACAACTCCCACACCTGCATTAGGAGCTATAGCCTACTTCATTGCGTGCCTATTTAGCCTTTTGCTTCAGCACCTGAAGTATGTGTTTGTTACGCAAACTTTCAGAAGGCGGGACCCAACGTTTGACGATGCAGCAGCCGAGATATGCAGCCTTCGTAGGATGCAGCCTTCCGTTTGAGAGGCACCCATAGATAAGCTTTGTTGAACTGAAAACGGCTCTGAATGAGGAGTCGATTCCCCTTGATGGGTTCGATTCCAACCTTAGGAATCGACTCTCGATTCCCAGTGCTTCAGAATCTATTCTTTTTGGAATCGATTCCCAGCCCTACTATTGAGTTCAGGGCAATATTTTGATTTTCTGTCATGATTGTGGAAAATGTCATCATTGTTTGTCATTCATGCTGCATCGAGAATTGCAAAATTAACTCCGATCATCGTTCTGAGAGAAAACTGGACAATGCAGTGTATCTTTTCACCTTTTCTATGTCTAAAAACCCCAAGGGAAGCAGGTCGCGGAGATGACAAGAAGACGCCGGATAGTAAATCTATTAATAATGTCACCGATTAAACCCACTGCCTGTCACTCAATAAAAGAATCATATTGCTGCGTGTGTTTGAAAGTTTTGATTTTCAAATTTGGGTGAACTATCCTATTAATGCCCCCAAATATACTTAAAAGTGAATTCGAAGAACAAACTGGTATGATGTCACTTTGAAAAAAAAAATTAGGCCAAAATAAAGTTAATTTGAAGTACATATTTACATATATTTATCTAAACTAAGCCTCCAGCAGCGTGGGCGTCGTCAGGATGTTTGGTAACAGTATACCACTGCTCAGGTACTTTTTACACCTAAGCAAAGAATTTGCATACTGGGGCCTTTAGTAGTTTGATTTGCATTGGTGAATGGTTACTAGATGGGTGTAGGGAAGGATAATGGGCCAGTATTGTGTGTGGGGTCGAGCTGAAGTGTCAGACAGCGCTGAGAGTGTGAAACGGTAGTAACGATGCAGATAAACAGGAAGAAACGCAACGACCCTGCTCCCTCTCACCTAACAGGATTAACTCCGGACGAGCGAGTTGTGTGTGTTGTCTCAGTATAGGGTGTGAATGGGGCTTAATGACCCAGCAGGGTTTGATTTTGCTATGCGTAATGTAAGGATTAAGAGAGGACATTCCCCATTGTGTGCAGCGCACCATGCTGACAGGGGCTGGGCACGGCTAGAACCGAGCTGCCAAAACAACATGAGAGATAATGGACAAAAACAGGCAGCAAAATGGCACATTGCAAAAGTGGTGTAAAAGGACCTTCGAAGAAACTCTTATCTTTTTAAAGACAGGGCAGAATTGGAGTAAAGCGAAGGCTGCAACCATCTCACATGTACAAGGCAGACAGACAAAAAAAGATTAGGATCATAGAAGATGTTTTGGAGAGGGAGGGAATTATGAGAGGGAGAAGGAGAGAAAGAACAGATGGTAAATGGTGGCGTGATGGTTTGGGTGTAGTTTGCATACTGGACACGCAGCAGGACGCTGTGATGGATAGGGATGGAGCCCAGGAGGATTAAAACAGGACATCATCTCCATCTAAAAACACAGACAAACAAACTCTCTGCCAAGTTATCTAGCACTAGTTTGCTGACAGTTAAAAGCTCTTTTGTCAGTGCCAGTGTTTTAGCAGATTATGGGGTTATAAAACCACCAAGAAGGATTTAATACAATAAACGTGGCATTTCAAAATGTTCTTTCCAAATGCAAAACTGACGTCAAGCGATAGTAAAAACTCAGGAAGCCATTTCATAGGAAACAAAAGAGTACCAGGATTTGATGGTAGTCTGGAATTCACATTACTGCAACTGGAGTCAATCCAGTTCATATTATTAAATGAGAACAGAATTTATTAACATATGATTGAATTCAGGTTAGAGTATTTGTAAGGCAATGGACAGGTGCATAAGCAAACCAATCTGACGATTAACATGGTTTATTTCATTAATCCGTTACAGAAAATGGGAGCTTCTTCCTTGCTGGGCATCTGCTTGTTCAACTCGACCACCCCACTGTGAGGTCACGACTAAGCTGGGCCAACCAGACATCTCAAAAGCTGCTAAGTGGTACAATCTGTGACTGCTGCATTGGCCAAGACAACGATAGATATGCATACAAACAACTTTTACTAAATTAAGTGGATAATATTCTAAGATGAACAGTCAGTGCTGGGATAGTTCACCCAAAGATGAAAATTCTGTCATCTTTTACTCACCCTCCACATGTTCAAACCTGTATGAGTTTCTTTCTTCTGTTGAACACAAAAGGAAGATATTTTGAAGAATGATGGCAACCAAACAGTTGATGGTAGACATTGACTTAAATAGCATTTTTCCCATACTATGGAAGTCGATGGCTACAGTCAACTGTTTGGTTACCAACATTCTTCAAAATATCTTCGTTTGTGCTTTGTGGTTTTGAATAATTTGAAGCGAGTAAATTATGACAGATTTGTCATTTTTGGGTGAACTATCCCTTTAAAACATAGTGGGTGGAGTAGGTGGATTCCTACTGAAATGACTGTTAACAAAATTAGCCGAAATTCTGCTAACTTGACCGCACCTTAACTCAGCAAAGAAGTAATGTGTGGAAAAATGGCAGAAAAAGAATCTAGAGTTGTCTGCAAAAATACAGACCACAGACTTGAGAGGAATCGGCAAACCAAAAACACAACACCATAATGACAAAACCTATATTGGTTCCAGCACAAGATGACTCAAGTGATGAAATCATTAGCTCACAGAATGCAATAGAAAGCATAATCAATCGCTACATAGCCTATTGGCCAAAAGTAAACCAAGTCTAGCCAAGCAGCAAGAGAGACTGGTGTGGGTGTCCAGTTTAAACAAAGCCGTTAGTGTCAGGAGGCCTTCATTGAGGAGTGTGGCTAAAACAACTAATGACAGCAGCTGCCCTGCTCAACTCCATTCTGACCGACCTGAGCTCAGGCACACGTCTAAACGGAGAGGGGCAATCATAAATCTTAGGACAAGCAGGCCCTATTTTCATGAATTCTTTGTTCTACCATTCTAGTATCAAATTGGTTTTAGTTCTGGACTGTTCAGTCAAGTCAATCAGGTTTTTTGGGGGGAACTATTACAACAGCTGGCATTACAAAGTGTATGACGAATTCCTGAGACAACTGGGAGGACACAATAGACCATTATAGTCTTAGCAAGACATCATAGTGGATTCACATAAGCCATTATATGACATCGACAAGGCTGTTTAAAATTACCCTGCAAAGAATTTGATCTCTTGCAATTAGGTAAGCTCAGTAAATTTTTGTATACGTTTAACTGTCTCTTATTCTTTGGGCTTTATAGTAACACTTAGCAGCTTGGGTGCATTAATTTTTTCCATTTGTACTTATTCTATTTGGACTGTCTGGCGGATAGCACACATGCCGATCCATGGACCCTTTTCACAAGACTGTGATGACGCGTTTAACGGTCATCAGCATCGTAAATCCTCGAAAGTTTTTCATATTTGTATTTCTAAAATATGAGAAAAAAAAACTGTTCCTGTGGCTCACTGGTAGAGCATTGCGTTAGCAGCGCAAAAGGCTGTGGGTTTAATTCCCAGGGAACACACGTACTGGTAAAAAAAATGTATAACATTAGCCTGAATGCAGTGTAAGTCGCTTTGGATAAAAGCGTCTGCTAAATGCATAATTTTTTTTTAAATGTACGTACATTTAGAACACTATTCTTCGTATTATATAACATTTGCATCAAATTACAATCTTTGTATTATATCACCTTTGCATCAAATTAAAAAAAAACGGTTAACGCTAATGCGAGGGTGTTTCTAATGCAGTGTCTATGGGAGGGACGTAAATTTGACATCGTTCTCTCTTCTGACTGCCGTTATCAGTCTCTCTCTCAATTTTTTTCCTTTTATTGAAAGTCATAAACACTATAGTGGAGTTTTTCTTTTGCTATTTGAGCAAATGGGAATGCAAAAAATATATTTGTGGTACTCTCCCATTCACTGCTCTTCAAGTTAACCCAACTATGACTACTTCCGCTGCTGAGAAACCCGGAAATGTGAAAAAGGTCCATTCTATCTGGAGTATACTGTTAGCCTAATTGACCTATCTGTAAGCCCTGCCCCCCTTAGTTACTGTTGCTCCCTCGGACAAACTCAGTGTCTTACAATGACAGCTGTCAGTGTAAAAGCCTTGTCACAAGACAAAAGGACCACCATTCAAGCGGGAATTAAATATGCCATGGAGGGATATATAAAAGATTTTAAAATAAATATGGTGGGTAACTCAATTAATGTGGACGCGAGGGCTTACAGATCACCGTGCATACGGGAGAAGCCTCATGTTATGTTCGTCACGATAGCAGATGAAAACATGCAGGATCAAAACTGTTCATGTATCGCAGGGTACCATTAAAATTAATTTACATTTAACCATTTTAATATGGAGAAAATTAACGTTTTCGTCTTCATTGGGTTTAGAGTTGAATGCTTACGGCCATTTTGCCATTTTGTTTGGGTTTAGGAAATGTAATAATATAAATTCCATTGCCCATCCTCTCAGGATAACTGGAATTAGTGTTACAAGTACCCCAGGCACATTATTTTTCCATTTTTGTAGCATAAACACCATCAAACCAATGCGAGCTTCGGATCCTCCAATGTTTCTCTATGGCGCTGAAACCTAAAGATGTCCAAGTTCAACTGATACTCGACTGCCATTGGCTCATCTGCGTTCGAGGGTGGGGCTTACCGACAGGTCAATTGTTTAGAAGTACTTACAGGTTTAAGCTTTGAGTGTTGTCTAAAAATCACTATACAAAGTGAACATAATATTGTTAAAAATACCAACTAGTTAATTTTACATTACAGCTAGTCACATGACTTCAACATGGCCACACCTATGAGGGGCGACCAGCTCCAGGTAGAACTTAAACTGCTTTTGCCATAAGTTTGATATGTCTGGAGTCTTCCTCTCATGTGAGTGTATCATTTTAATGATATTTCTCAGCCCATCTCTGTCTAAACCCTTATGACAAGAAATTAGTGAATGCACCTTATAAATCAACAGTTTTCCCACACATTACGACCGCTCATGAAAGAACTGCTAGTGAATGGGCAACAGTTCCCTCAGGCCGCGTAAATATCCGGGCCGTTAGCGTTAAAAGCGGTCATGAACTTCTAGAGCTGAATTCTAGAATGAGACAGGGTGTGATAAGAGACAGACATGCTGTTATCTACAGACCTGCTGGCGTTACAAGGGCAGGGTGATAACACAGCATGACATCAACGCGATTCAAACGATAATTTCCAGTCAAAACGAGGCAGTGACCAGACAAGCTCCGAGAAGTAGCACAGGCAGCCCTTATCCATATCAAACGACGGTAGTCCATGATAGTCCACTCACACTATCGATTTTCTAGGAGCTTTAGTAGTTTATTCGGGTAAAAAGAGGCGAGCGGGTCAGAATAACACACAGGACAGCTATGTGTGGACCGGCGCGTGCACTAGATTCGTTTGTCAAAGTGAAGCGATGCTATCAGTTCGCGTTTCGATTCAAATTGAATTGAACTCCTTAACATCAAATCTTTTAATTCTCAAGCACTGTACATTTTAAGCTGACCCTATGTTAGAAGAAACCCCCACAAAAGGCAGCGATTTGTTTGCATTTCCAAGACAGATGAATATTTGACGTAAGCCTATTTATATTTTGCATTAGAAAATAGGATTTTATACTCAACAAAAATGTCCATCAAACGGCATTCGTTTTATCCCAAGATGAATCGCTACATGTAACCACAGCAGCCATGCGAGTCGTGTCATTATTTACGATGCCCTTCACGGGCTGTGATTAAAAGCAAGCGTATATTTTAAAAAAGAATCGTTGTTACAAACGGAGCACAGGCCGCTGTTTAGTTCATACCATTTGTGTGTAAACCGATGCATCCTTTAAAAGCCCAGCCCAACCCAAACATGCAAAATCGGATCGAAACCAAACCTGATTTCAGAAAATATTCAGAACGGAAACGGAACGTAAACCAAGTTGACTGTGGTCTCAAATGAAGTGACAGAGAATTTGAACCTAACAAACAGGTTGAAAGATAAGCAAAGTAAACACGCTCCAAAATGTCATTCATTTACCTTCAGATGATTGTAAAAAAAAAAAAAAAGCGCCTGGTTTCTACTCTTCTGCTTCAGTCTGGAAAAGAGGACAATCCACGACTTCACACCGGAGACAAGGTGATACTGGAGGCGTATGGTTCCTTGTGCAAATCGCTTACAATATACAAGCGTGCAAAAAAAACCCTATTATATCAACCCACTGCTTCGCCCTCGCGATTCACCGTGAGCTGAAACCCGTGTGAAGGATGTTGACCAGATCCTAACGTGGCAATTCAGAAACAAAAAGATTCAAACCACCAAAATGCTCATCGGACTCCCGGTTTTCACCCAATGGGGCCAAGTACAGAAATGTACTTAAAAAGGGCAGTGATGTCACTTTACAAACTATGGCCCCGCCCACCTATCATCCAGCACGCTGTATCTCCATCATGTGTTTGAAAAACATGCATGACTGAGGACTACCAACTCAACACTGGAGTCAACCATTAAATAGACAGGAACATAAAAACAATGTTAATGTATGTCCTAAATGTTATCACAATTAGGACTAAAATGTCTTTATTTACAATTTTATAGATTGTATCTGCCATGAAAATGACATAAAATGACATTAAAAAACATTTAAGTGTTAATTATCAGCAATCAGACAAAATGAATATTGTTTGTTTTTGCTCTAATCATTGTGCAAGTGTGATTGATAATTTGGAAATAAAAAAATAAATAAAAAAATCGTGTCCTTGAGAAAATTATTTAGAATAATTTCACTCCCTTATGAAAATGTATGTTCTTTAAAAGCAGAAGGGAAAGAGAGTAGGGATTTAATTGCCTGCAAAAAGCTGTTTTCCTAGAGCTAAAACAGTGCATTCATAAACTAAAAGTAGCATTCAGGCAGAGAAAAATCACTCATACAAACAGTATGACAGCAAACATCATTCTGTTAAACAAAGAAAGGGTCATTGATGGACAAGCAACACTTGATTTTTGTTTACATACATAAGAGTAACATAGAAAACCTCGTAAAAGAAGAAATAGTTCAGTCTCTACCCTATCACAAGTAATGTGATTCTCACAGGCCTGCAGCTGTGCTCTGTTCTATACCGCTCTTATCGTCTAGTTTGTAAGATCAGCTTTGTCTTAAATATGCAAATTTGAATCTATGGGTGGAGCCAATCATACAGCACCATTATTAATGATCCTCTACCGCTTTAAGGTGCACAAGTCTGGTAAATACCAACTAGTTCATTTTATGATACAGCTGGTCACGTGACTTCAACATTATTAGCATTACTTATCCTCTACCATTTTAAGGCGCATAAGTCTGGCATTTGCTATCCTCACCCCTTACTTAAAATATAATTAAGATCTTGTGAACATCTCTGCACAATAGACATCACAGAATTAGTTCTAGATGAGATGAATTAAGAAATCAGTCAAAATTAAGCCTCAGAAGATTATCTTCGTTATAGTGCTGTAAAACCTGCCTGTATGTGATCACAATGAGCTTATTGAGGTGGTTAAATTAAATCTCTTCCTGTTAACTCATTCTGTTTGAATAGCTGGGTGTGGCTCATATTCAGAGTCCCACCGCAGATTGAGAATAAAGCAGGCCTTTATAGAATGGCCACAGGTCTGAGATCAGCATCTGAGGGGGTTGCTCTGTTTGAACAGTGTGTGTAATCTCTTTCTGTGGTTTCAGATAGCCAACTCAAACAACGTGCATTGGCTAGCGCACCTGTTTAGACCAGCTATTTAAACATGCCTACAAACTTCCCTCTTACACATACAGTATATTGGCTAAATAAGCAACTTTCATATTTTACAAGTGCAATTTAGGTGCCACAGACACCACTTTAATGTGAAAGTGCTCAGATTTGGGGTAAAATGCTCTATTTGTACCACCTAGTGGTCATATGGAATAGTAAGAAAACATGTACATGATTGGTGGTCAATACAGTTTTAAAAAGTGTTTTCTAATTAACCCTAATGTGGAACAACAACAGGAAAAGGAAAAGTGTCTATATTATAAAGACTTCAGAAAATCTCTGTACTGAACAAAAATGAAAAAAATATGACCGTCAAAACCAAAGTTTGGACAGAATGTGCAATGTGTTTAAAACAAATGAAAGAAAAATCAAGAAATAAAAAATCCTCCACTTTGAAAAGTCAGCAGATTCTTCTACATCATTTTATCTACATACTGTTTGTGCTGCCATTGTCAGCAAAGTATTTGCACAAGTTTTCCACTGCAAAACATAAAAAAACAATTTATCAGGCTAAAATGAAATATGAAATATTTCAGGTATACATCTGACAACACATGATGTGACTTTTCTGAACAACATCACTGTGTAGCTTCACATGTTAGTAATAGAAAGTGTGGTTTGTTTGCAGATTGTGCGCTTTAAGTTCATTTGAAACAGAAAGGCATCAGAGCCAACACAATATAAATAAAACACTACACTACAACATGATTGAATTACACATTAAAATAACATAGAAATATTAATAGCAAAATCAAATCATCATTCATCTGCTGACATCAAAATAATATGATTGGTCCCACTTATTCTGCACTTGAGTTAATGGCTTGCACAGGCCCCAGAATTCAAATATTTATTCTTCCTTCTCTTATCAGTCAAGTATAACGGAGAAGATAAAATTAGGCTTGTTTGTCCTCTGAAGTGAGAGTCATGCATGGGTCAAGCATTTTTGAGGAGTTCTATTGTTCTAATATGTCACCATGGTAACAGAACACTATGACCTCAGCAGTAATCTTATAATAATAGCTTTCTTGAAGGCCTCAGTTTTAAAACAAAGCTGATGAAGGGTGGCCGTAAAAGTCTGTATTTCTCTATAAAATACTAAATCATCAAGGTTAAGGCTGTCTTAATATCATTTATAAAATCAGATTTCACGTTACAGTATGCATTTGATTCCATTTTCGTATAAAACAAATTGAATCAGTACGGAATTACTGGTAAAAAGCTCATAAAAAATACAAAAAAGCAACTCAAAGTCATACTATTCAACAATAAGGTATTACATTCCAAATTACAGCCAGCTCTACACACCAGAAAAAAAATTAAGGCTACGTTTCTGAGGCATTCTGGGTGTGAATTGATGCTAGCAGAGCATGTATTTTTGTTATGGGTAAGTGGAGATGATATTATAACACCAGGGAGTGCTGTTTCTGCTCTAAATGCTGAATAAGAGCCAGTTTTTTAAAAGATGTTTAATCACAAGGTCTCCTCATCTTTCGGTTAGGCCTGCCAGTTCAGTCTCCTTCGGATGCAGACATTACACATGACTAGACGTTACTCAAAGACATAAAAACGATCCAACAGAACAAACAGCAATAGTTATGAATCACTGACCACTGTCTCCCAGTATTGGCCACTGATGACCCACTTGCACACCACAGCACGTGCACTGAATGAACATGTGGGATCAACATTCAGGGAATGATTACTGTACACATCGCCTGCACGTGTGCAGTTTGTTATCCGTCTAATATTCTCCCAATTCAAAATGTCTGAGTGTTTTTATTCGTATAGATTAAGAGGCAGTACTGAGCTGCCTTTAGCAACCTCCAGAATTAAGTTAAAACTATGAACAAGTTGAGGTAAAACTTAAATTATCCCAGACTGGAGCGATTCTTTTGTAAAAATCATATGTGCTCTTGTCCACATAAGGTCCGAAGTGAAGTGACTGTGACTTCTTAGGTATTTTGTCTGGAGGTTTCCTCTCATTGCCACTGGCTTCCTTCCTGTTGCAGTACCACAGTGTGACCAACAGAGGGAGGTTTAGTCTTCAGGCATCAAGTCCCATGACTTTACTAGTTGACCAGGTGGACGTCCTCATATGTGGTGGTTCTGCAGGGTTTCACCAACAGACACGATTACAGCCTTCAGTTATAGTAAAAACTCAAAAATGTCATTTTTTTATGCTAAAATGTATTTTATGTTAAAGGGGTCCTATTATGCTTTTTCACTTTTTGAATTTTAGTCAGTGTGTAGTGTGTATGTTTGGGCATAAAAAAGATCTTCAAACTGACAAATCTCAAAGTCCACTCAATATGTATGTTACAATTATGAAAACGTTTTTATAATAAATTGCTGACAGTACAATACTAGACAATGATGTAATCTGCAGAATTTACACTTCAATTTATCCTCTACCATTTTAAGGCGCATAAGTCTGGCATTTGCTATCCTCACCCCTTACTTAAAATATAATTAAGATCTTGTGAACATCTCTGCACAATAGACATCACAGAATTAGTTCTAGATGAGATGAATTAAGAAATCAGTCAAAATTAAGCCTCAGAAGATTATCTTCGTTATAGTGCTGTAAAACCTGCCTGTATGTGATCACAATGAGCTTATTGAGGTGGTTAAATTAAATCTCTTCCTGTTAACTCATTCTGTTTGAATAGCTGGGTGTGGCTCATATTCAGAGTCCCACCGCAGATTGAGAATAAAGCAGGCCTTTATAGAATGGCCACAGGTCTGAGATCAGCATCTGAGGGGGTTGCTCTGTTTGAACAGTGTGTGTAATCTCTTTCTGTGGTTTCAGATAGCCAACTCAAACAACGTGCATTGGCTAGCGCACCTGTTTAGACCAGCTATTTAAACATGCCTACAAACTTCCCTCTTACACATACAGTATATTGGCTAAATAAGCAACTTTCATATTTTACAAGTGCAATTTAGGTGCCACAGACACCACTTTAATGTGAAAGTGCTCAGATTTGGGGTAAAATGCTCTATTTGTACCACCTAGTGGTCATATGGAATAGTAAGAAAACATGTACATGATTGGTGGTCAATACAGTTTTAAAAAGTGTTTTCTAATTAACCCTAATGTGGAACAACAACAGGAAAAGGAAAAGTGTCTATATTATAAAGACTTCAGAAAATCTCTGTACTGAACAAAAATGAAAAAAATATGACCGTCAAAACCAAAGTTTGGACAGAATGTGCAATGTGTTTAAAACAAATGAAAGAAAAATCAAGAAATAAAAAATCCTCCACTTTGAAAAGTCAGCAGATTCTTCTACATCATTTTATCTACATACTGTTTGTGCTGCCATTGTCAGCAAAGTATTTGCACAAGTTTTCCACTGCAAAACATAAAAAAACAATTTATCAGGCTAAAATGAAATATGAAATATTTCAGGTATACATCTGACAACACATGATGTGACTTTTCTGAACAACATCACTGTGTAGCTTCACATGTTAGTAATAGAAAGTGTGGTTTGTTTGCAGATTGTGCGCTTTAAGTTCATTTGAAACAGAAAGGCATCAGAGCCAACACAATATAAATAAAACACTACACTACAACATGATTGAATTACACATTAAAATAACATAGAAATATTAATAGCAAAATCAAATCATCATTCATCTGCTGACATCAAAATAATATGATTGGTCCCACTTATTCTGCACTTGAGTTAATGGCTTGCACAGGCCCCAGAATTCAAATATTTATTCTTCCTTCTCTTATCAGTCAAGTATAACGGAGAAGATAAAATTAGGCTTGTTTGTCCTCTGAAGTGAGAGTCATGCATGGGTCAAGCATTTTTGAGGAGTTCTATTGTTCTAATATGTCACCATGGTAACAGAACACTATGACCTCAGCAGTAATCTTATAATAATAGCTTTCTTGAAGGCCTCAGTTTTAAAACAAAGCTGATGAAGGGTGGCCGTAAAAGTCTGTATTTCTCTATAAAATACTAAATCATCAAGGTTAAGGCTGTCTTAATATCATTTATAAAATCAGATTTCACGTTACAGTATGCATTTGATTCCATTTTCGTATAAAACAAATTGAATCAGTACGGAATTACTGGTAAAAAGCTCATAAAAAATACAAAAAAGCAACTCAAAGTCATACTATTCAACAATAAGGTATTACATTCCAAATTACAGCCAGCTCTACACACCAGAAAAAAAATTAAGGCTACGTTTCTGAGGCATTCTGGGTGTGAATTGATGCTAGCAGAGCATGTATTTTTGTTATGGGTAAGTGGAGATGATATTATAACACCAGGGAGTGCTGTTTCTGCTCTAAATGCTGAATAAGAGCCAGTTTTTTAAAAGATGTTTAATCACAAGGTCTCCTCATCTTTCGGTTAGGCCTGCCAGTTCAGTCTCCTTCGGATGCAGACATTACACATGACTAGACGTTACTCAAAGACATAAAAACGATCCAACAGAACAAACAGCAATAGTTATGAATCACTGACCACTGTCTCCCAGTATTGGCCACTGATGACCCACTTGCACACCACAGCACGTGCACTGAATGAACATGTGGGATCAACATTCAGGGAATGATTACTGTACACATCGCCTGCACGTGTGCAGTTTGTTATCCGTCTAATATTCTCCCAATTCAAAATGTCTGAGTGTTTTTATTCGTATAGATTAAGAGGCAGTACTGAGCTGCCTTTAGCAACCTCCAGAATTAAGTTAAAACTATGAACAAGTTGAGGTAAAACTTAAATTATCCCAGACTGGAGCGATTCTTTTGTAAAAATCATATGTGCTCTTGTCCACATAAGGTCCGAAGTGAAGTGACTGTGACTTCTTAGGTATTTTGTCTGGAGGTTTCCTCTCATTGCCACTGGCTTCCTTCCTGTTGCAGTACCACAGTGTGACCAACAGAGGGAGGTTTAGTCTTCAGGCATCAAGTCCCCTAGTTGACCAAGTTGACCAGGTGGACGTCCTCATATGTGGTGGTTCTGCAGGGTTTCACCAACAGACACGTTCAGTTATAAATGGTTGGGGGGTGGGGAGGGGCGAGGTCGTGGTGCATCAGACAAGACGACGACGAAGAAGATGTGCTGCTGTAGCCTCAAGTTTTCGCAAGTTATTACACATGCACCGGAGTAATTATGTATGTAAATATGTATGTTACAATTATGGAAACGTTTTTATAATAAATTGCTGACAGTACAATACTGGACAATGATGTAATCTGCAGAATTTACACTTCGATTATGAGACTACAGTGTTTCCCATACATTGAGTGCGGGTGTTTTTATATCACTGTATTTCTGAAGGAAACCGACTGTCTTCAGAAAAATGGATGTCATTTTCATTTAATCTTGCATGAAATGTCTGATAAAGCAGTGTTTTTTTTTAGCGGAGCACTGGGGAAACCTTGATCTCTACCACTCCAACAGCGCCTCCTGCTGCCAGAGAATGAGTTTGCTATGAGTTTATTGGCACCCTTGGTAATAATAATTCTGAACACGACTGTATATGCCGCCTGGGAAACACTGGACTATGGTATAAATAAATTCAACTGTATAACAGTTTCAATGCAATTCATGTTATAATATTAGAATTAAACAACAATAAAAATAATACATATGCACTTATATGTACATAGTAAATGCAGTTATTTTTAAGCGGTTGTTGACATCCTATCTAAATTTAGATTTTTAGCCAAAAAAAAACAACAACAACAATAACGTTACCACTGTAATATGTCTTGCAATATCCGTGCGTGCAAAGGTTCTGCGCGATCCTCTTGTTCAATATTCTCTGGGTCTGAATCCGGCTCAAACTGATATGGCAATATTGACGCCATCCTTAACTAAACAGAGCAGACGGAACTTGCTGCTTTGGCAAGGGGCGGGGCAGTACTGAAACACCGTCTAATCTGTTCGCCAATCACAACACACTGGGATAGCTAACCAATCACAATCACATTTCATTTTTCGGAAGGCGGGCCTTCATCAAACCCGGAACTAATCGAGCCGTTTGTGCCAGGATGGGGAGAAAGGTATTGTAATAATGTAAATTATGTAAAAAAAATAATGCGTTTTTCGAACCACCAAGCATGAGAGCATGTTCTAGTACACCCCCAAAACAAATTCAAGACATTGTAAAAGAGCATAATAGGACCCCTTTAAAATATTTTCTCCTATCACTGTTTAAAGTCACGATGACACGGAAGTAGTGACAGATTTTTTCTTCCATATTGTTACTGATTATTGAAAAAAGAAAATGTAGGGCGAGGACTTTATTCTATGCATCAGTTGTTGATTGGATATTGAGATTTGGGTGTTGCACTCAAATTACACTGTAAAAAATAATTTTTCAAATTTGTAATAAAACAAAGATTTGAGAGAGGCGGGGCATAGAGGACCTACAATAATGTACAGTATGTGTTTTTTGAACATTAAAGCATGTCAACATATTCTGTTACACCAAATACACAAAATAATGATCTTTAAAATAGCATCATATGACCCCTTTAAAAGAAAATACCATTTCAGTCTTTCAACTTCAATTTTTCATGTTACTTGCTATTTCTTTGTAATTAATTTTTCTGTAAAAAGCTAGGATATGTTGAATAATATTAATTTGTTGCTTTGCCTGTTTCTGATGTGTACGGTGCCTCCTGCCATTTAAAGGCAGGTATGTGTTTGATTTCTTTAAGATTAACTGATTAACTTTTTTCCAAGGCATTGTTAGATGCCAGTGTTTCCTGACATAGCTATACAAAGATTTGATAAAAAAAAAAAAAACAGCATCATAGCTATTAAACTATTTCTTGTTATGATTATAAATCAGTATTTAACCTCAGAATTGTCTCAAAGTAAAAAGAGGTACTAAAGTCTGATTTTGTGGTGACTGTGCTTTAAAATAAATTATTCTTAATTTAAGTGATGAAGGATTTTTAAAGTCTAACAGTATTCAGTGTTGAGTACTACTGTAAGGTTAATGCTGCAGTTGAAAACAAACATTCATTAGAAATGTATAAAAGTAATCAGAAAGTAATCTGTTACATTAATAAAGTAATTGAAATGGTTACACTACTTATTTCATTTTAAATAGGGTAACTTGTAATTTGTAATCTATTACATTTTCAAAGTAACCTTCCCAGCACTGATCTATAGCATGCATTTAGAAAATAGATGGGGTGAATTTTAATTTCACGCTGACTTTATGGTGTAGTAACAACCATAAGCTGGTTCAGTAGGTTGATTTTCTTAAGAATATAAACAGTGGGGTGCTATCAAAGAAAAATTGCAAAAAACCCACACATTTTTGCAATTCTATTTGGTAACACATGTGGAAATTATATACTTTACCTTTAAGAACTGGTATCTCTCTTAAACATCAATGTATGCAATGGTATTATTTGTGCTCTTCTCTACTGCATTCTAATTATTTTGAATGTATCAGCAATACATTTGTGTTAATTAGTGGCGGTTAAATTTGTGATTGCTGATATTAAGAAGCATTTTCTTTGTTTCTATGGTGACACACCTGTCACAGCAGCAGAAGAAAGAGCATGGCGAGGTCTCGATGCCGCGGAACTTTCCAGAGCTGGGTGTGTCGGTGCACTCAGCGATGAACGCATGCAAATCAGTGATATGGATAGGCTCCTGAGTTTGATGCTGAATGGAAATGAAAGGATATCATGTTACTATAATCAAGCTGTTTGGATCATCTTACTCCACATTTCGTTTTACTACCTGCCACATATAACACTTTTTTGAGTTAATCAGGAAAAAAAAAAACATTAAAATACATCATTTACAATGACAGGAATACAAAAATAGATCATTAAGAAATGAAGTAAAACTGATTAAAAAAAAAGGTCATTAAAATAAAAAATGCTAATAAATTGGTATGGTTAAAATAGTTATTTTACAAAGACAGGTATGTTTATATATGCGTGTGTGTGTGTGTGTGTGTGTGTGTGAGAGAGAGGATATCATTAACAAAAACATGTTTTTCAATTCTATCTCTGCATCTGCCTCGTCTTTCACTCTTACCTTGATGGTCTCATAAGCTCCAGTGATAAGAGCGATAAAGAGAGAGAGCACCATGTAAATGAACAGAGAGATGAACGTGTAGAGGTAAACCTGCAAAAGAAACAAGAGTATATTTACTGCTCTGAACCCTGTAGCACCTGTGTGAGGACGTGAAGGTGAAACTCACCTGACTGAAGACCCAGACGAGCATGCTGCTCTCTTGCATGCCACTGAAGGTCACAAACATGTCATCTCCATTGATCAGAGAGAAAAGACACTCAGACACCAGCGAGAGAGAGCGGAACTGAGGAAACAAAACAAACACCATCAACACCACATGCCATATATAATGAGAGAGAGGACACATGTGCATGTGTTTATTTATACACGAATGCTCAAAAGTTTCATTTTTAAATGTTTTTGAAAGTCTCATATGCTCACCAAGGCTGTATTTATTTAGTAAAAAAAAATACAGTAAAAACAGTAATAATTGTAGTAACAATATATATTTATTTTACTCAGGAACCAAATCTGCCTTTTTTGGACATGTTCCATGTAGTACTGTTACGTCCCTATGTGACGCTGATTTGTCGTTTGAGTATTTTCTTGTTTTTGTGTTCTTTTGCTTGAGTTTTTCCCCTGTCGCGCTGTCTCTCTCTCTATCCCTTTTACTTTCACTTTTGCAGGTGACGTGCGGATTGGTCGGCTCACTTGTCAATCATTCGGGACGAGCTGATTGGGTCTGATGACGGGAGGGGGTTGTTCTTCCATCGCGCTCGCTGATTGACGTCCAGCTGTGCTATATAAGGGAAACGCCAGTGTACGCGAAAAGCGGCTTTTGTGAACTTGGGCTGTGATATTTTCTTGTTGTGTTTTTGTTTGTTTGGTTTAGTTTTAGGAAAAAGCAAAGGAGGGTCGTAACATAAATGGGGGCTCGTCCGGGATCAGAATAAATTGTTCTGAGTTTGATGATCCTGGAATAATGTAGGCCAGTTCGTCGCATTTGTGGCATACTTTTCACTGGTGTAGGTTGAGAGTTATATGTGTGGTGAGTAGCATCCTAAGTATGGCTAGTTTGGATTTGCAGACGTTTTTAGAAAATCCTTCGTTAGAACAATTAGATAGTTGTAAGAAGGATGATTTGTTGGCAATAGCAAGTCATTTTCAGATTGCAGTAGGTAAACAGTCTCGTAAGGGAGAGATTAAATCTGTTGTGTATAATCGACTAGTGGAGATGAATGTGCTCGGTTTGTCGGAAAAGGTGGATATAGCAGTGGGCAGTGTTATGGGAGCAATTGCTAGGAGATAATTTCCTTTATTTTTATATACATACTTATTTTCTTTTTGCCTTGTGTAAACAACTGTCACGGTCTTCAATAATAAAGCAAGTTCGCTTGATTTAGTCTCTAGTCTTAGTTACTTTCATTCACACACCGAGTGTGAAGCTGGTATTGGTCTGAACTGGTCCAATGTTCCCCTTCTTAGTCCCTAGACGCTTAACAATCAAAGGAGGGTCGTAACATAAATGGGGGCTCGTCCGGGATCAGAATAAATTGTTCTGAGTTTGATGATCCTGGAATAATGTAGGCCAGTTCGTCGCATTTGTGGCATACTTTTCACTGGTGTGTGTTGAGAGTTATATGTGTGGTGAGCAGCATCGTAAGTATGGCTAGTTTGGATTTGCAGACGTTTTTAGAAAATCCTTCGTTAGAACAATTAGATAGTTGTAAGAAGGATGATTTGTTGGCAATAGCAAGTCATTTTCAGATTGCAGTAGGTAAACAGTCTCGTAATGTCTGAGCTGTCGGGTTGTACTGATGTCCTTGATGTAAGTTACAAGCCTTTCGTTATGACAGGGTTTGTTTCTTTGTCTGGTAAGGAAGAGGATCGGAGAGAAATTTCTATTCTCCGGGATACTGGGGCTATGCAGTCCATCATGGTGTCTGATATTTTGCCTTTCTCTGATGAATCGTATTGTGGCTCAAATATTTTGGTCCGTGGGATTGAAATGCAAGTAGTGCCGGTTCCTCTGCATCGTGTGCATTTAGACTGTACACTGGTGTCTGGATTTGTGAGAGTTGGAATTCGTAGATCACTTCCTATGAAAGGGATAACTTTTATTTTGGGAAATGATTTAGCTGGAGGCAAAGTGGTGCCAGCGCCAGAGGTAACCGATGTTCCGAGTGACTGCTTAAATTCTAATGATGTTGCTAATTTCCATCCTGAGGTTTTTCCTGCTTGTGCAGTTACTCGCGCTCGGTCAGCTGAGGCTATGGAGCAAGTTGATTTGGCTGACTCATTGGTGGGGCATGCATTAGCAGATGATGGGAATATCTCTGAAATTAAGATGAATGATGTACGACGTTCTAATGTAAAAAGTTCAGAAGGTTTGCTAGAAAGTTCTCATTCTTTGGACCTGCCTATCTCTCGTTTGCAGATTATTGCTGGCCAAAACGATGATCCATCTTTAAGAAAATGCTTCTCAGCTGTGATTAGCTCCGAGGCTGCTAAGAAAAGAGGCTCTGCATACTTTGTAGACGATGGTTTATTAATGAGAAGGTGGTGTTCTAAGGTCACCACCTTGGTCTGAACTGGTCCAATGTTCCCCTTCTTAGTCCCTAGACGCTTAACAATCAAAGGAGGTTCGTAACAGTACCACATTGAATTATTTGAATTATAATTGAATTATATTGAATTTGTGTACCTTAACATGGTAGGGTCCCAGCACAATCCACCCACAGAAGCAATAACCGAGGTAGATCACCGCCACACAGCAACAGAAACGGATCACATTAGGGAATGCAGCTCTTAAAGTGACAATGAGAATCTGAGAAAGGAAAACACCATATAGTACATAAAATCCACATCCTAAAAAAACATCTTGGTTGTTTCACAAGCAAATCTCCACTAGAGATGTGGTGACATTTCAGATGCATTTAATGATAGAGTGAATAGCACCAAAATAAAAAATTTACAAAAAAAAAGAATATAGTTGTTATTTCAAGACAATACTGTTCTTCAAAGTATTCCAAAAATGTTATAGAGTTCCAGACTTGGTAGTGATATATTTCAAATATATTTCATATCTTAAATGCACAGCATGAATAAGGTTAGGCAGGAATTTTAAGTTTATTTTCAGCCGATGACAGTGAAAATCTAGAAATGTAAGCAACATTGTTAAAAATAATTTACGAAATAATATACAAAATGGCCAGTGTAACTGCATGAACACAGGTGTGTGGGTGTGTTTGTTTCTCACATTGTACTTCTGAAAAAAGGTGAGGTAGCGAATAACTCCAACCCAAACCAATAACGTCGAGGTGCCCAGGAGGATCCCGCACTCATCGTAGGATGAGAGGTTCTGAGGGTTGAAACAAAGTATGAAATATCCCTGCTGATTGTGCCGACCCAATGCAATGCCTCCGTACACATAAATGTTTCACAATTTCCATTTTCTGCACTGACTCACCTTTAGCTCAATGCCGATCTTAATAATGGAGCCTGTGATAGTGAGCACGTCGCTAATGATGAGCAGAATATACCATCCGTTAATAAACTCCATTCTGTCTCCCCAACAGACATGACGCTTCAGAGAGCTCTTAAAGTACTTCACAAACTCCTGAAGAGAAATATAAGAGAGAATGTTAGCGCAGGATTCGCTATGTAATCACTGTCACATTCATGTGGATTTGTCTGATACAATGTCTTACATTTTGAAGAATGATTCCTCTGATGATCGAGCGACCACAGAGGAGCAGAGAGAAAATACAAACCACTATAACGGTCACATCAAACCACACACGAGCATAACTATCAGCTGGAGACAGAGAAACAGCATGAGCACAAGCATATATAATGAATATCCACAATGTAAAAAATGATATGTGGGGTAGTTGAGTCTTACCGTGTCCAGACACACTGGGGTCTCTACATTCCTTAATGGAGGCCTGATTATCAAGACTGATCTTAACTTTACCACTGTGAGCTTTGTTATCCAGCAGAATCTGAACATAAAACAGGGCCAATTATTTACAGTATATCAAATTATTTTAAGTGCATATTTTGTGTATAACTATCAAAAGTTGATAGTTATGCACAAAAAAATTAATTACTTAGCCAAATAGGAAGGAAAAAAAATGTAGACGCATTGGGTCAAAACTAAAAACTAAAATTACAGACATTTTAAATAAAATGTATTTTCATATTTTAGAATTATAAATATAATTATATGACATATATAAAAAAAGTATTAATTATGCACTCTAACTCACTTGGCAAATTGGAAACAAAATCTAGACACTACTGAATATATATATATATATATATATATATATATATGTTTATTATATGAGCTCTATACATGCCTTTTCTCCATATACATTTCTAATTGTATAAATACAAAACTGTTTAATATTAATATATAGAAATTTATAACATTACTAGTTAGTTAAAACTAAATTCCAATTGCCCAAATTGGAAACAGAAAATCTCGATACACTGGGCTGAAAACTAAAAATGACAGATTTTTCAAATTAAAAGGTATTTCAAAAAACATTTTAAAATGACACATTCTTTAAATAATTAATATTTTATCATTTATATATATCCTTACATGCACATTGTTTTTTCTCCATGTCAAATTTCCGTTAACAGATCTGTTAAAGTGACAGTTACAGTTACTATAAGTATCTTCAGTATTTGCAATACCAGTTTAAAAGGTTTTCGGCCTTTGGCTTGGTACTTTTCACAGGGACTCATGAAGAAATATTTTAACTTCCTGCGCACTGCTTCCTCTTCTTGGTCAGCACCTATCCAGCCACCTGTTACCGGGGACGGCCTGGGGTTGCTATACTCATCCCTGCAGTCATTCAAATCATAGCCTGTCACCGGAAACAGTAGCCTATCCTCTTCTGAAAGAGAAAGAGAGACACTGATAGTACCATTGGGATAAAGCACAATGTAAATAGTCTCTTTGTTTCAAAACTCTAATACCCTTTCAATTACATTCACATAAATTACCAAGTTTAGGTTCAGTAAGTTGTTGTTGTTGTGGTTTTGAATGAAATTAAAGTGCCCCTATTATGCCATTTTTAAGGTTGCTAATATTGTTTTATAAGTTTCCTAAAACAGGTTTACATGCATGCAAGGTAAAAAAACACATTAGTTTTCTAATTGCAACTGATTCTGAGAAACTACATTGTTTGGTGGAAGAATACTGTTTTTATTAGTATCATTACATTTTATTTGCTCCGTTTTATTTTGTGAAACCGTACTACGTATATGGAATAACCGTTTTATAAAAGCAGTAAGCCCCGTGACGCCGTGATTTACAGTGAAGTTATAACAGCTACGGGGGTTAATAACGCCCTTAGCTGTTATAAATTCACTGTAAACCACGGCTTCTTGGGGCTTATTGCTTTAGTGATACACAGGAATAAAATACATTTTAAAATATATATAAAAAAACAGTTATTAAATGCAGCATTGGTGAGAATAAGAGACTTTTTCCAAAAACATTTAAAAATCTTACAGTTTACCCTACACAGCATATACAGTCTATAAAAACAGAACTTGTTAATTTAATTTGAATCAAAGTTCACACTAAGATCACCAGACAGACTGAAAGACAAGATGGCCTCAACTAGAGCCTAAGGATGTGAACTTAAGTCTACTTTAGTAAGACAGAGATCGCCTATACGTGCACAACCCGAAACTTGAGATCTGATGAGCGTTCTCTTCCTCAAAGTGATGCGAGATCACTTGAGACTGAGCAGATTGTCCAAGAAAAAACTGTCAAGGCTTCATTGTTGACCTGCAATGCAGCAAATCTTAATGCTTCACTCCATAGCAAGTCATGTGAAAGGGGCTTAAGACGGGTTAGTTTGTCAAGGACACGTCTTTAATTAGCATGGCTGGATTGTGAATGAATGCTGGATTTTATTTCAGTCTCTTAGTGTGCCCTCAAAGCTCTGAGTTTAACAGCTTGTCTTCTTTTCTCACAGTGAAGAAGTGTCAAAAACGTCAATCCTGCCTATGCACTTCCTCTACAGCTGTTATGTGGAACAGTAAAAATTATGCTTCTTTCTTTCTTTCTTTCTCCACAAATCACTGAGTAAACACTTCCCAAAAGTGTTTCTAAGCATTTCTGAAACTACAGGAAATATGACTTTTGGAAGTGGTGAAAGCATGTTTTTCTTGTGCAATTCTGTAAAGACCTTTTTTTTTTGTGCAAACCAAAACAGTAAGTGATTCATTCAGTCCTGTGTTTTTTATACAGTAGCTCTACCACAATGACCAGTTATCTCAATTACATGACTACAGACAAAGAACTGCCAAGATTATAGCAGGTATATCACTGAGTAAATTATAAATCACACACAAAGCAATACACTAGGGCTGCACGATTTGATGATCAATCAATGATTTTTCTGATAAAAACTGTGTTTGTGATTTAAAATTCAATTAAAAAGGTCTACTGTGTTTGTAGGGCTGGACAAATTGGGCAAATATGTTGTGATTACATGTCAATATGACTATAAAATAAAAAATAAATAATAATAAATTGTATTATATTATTACTAAATTAAATTAAATGAAACAAAAATAAATATTAATATTGCAATATTTCACAGTAAAAGAAAAAAGAAAAAGAAAACGGAAGGGACTCTTAAATCTCTTTTGTAGATAACAGCGTGAAGTGCTTTTTATTACAAGTTAAGGGAAGATGGTTTAAGCAAACGCATTGCGTATATACTTATTTAATTAAATAACAGACGATTTGATGATACTAATGCTATATTAATTTCGTTTTTATTGAGATTAATCATACTATACACAGCTACACGCCTACATATGTAACAGAAATATGGTGAAACACCATTTTTCATGCCTCATAAATCACAATCCAGAGTGACAGCGTCTAATCTAGGCTGAACGGAAAGTGAAAAACAAAAGACAAAAGTAGGTGAGTCAGTCACTTAAATGAGATTAATGATCGCAGCGTGTGTGGGCTGATGATATATGGGAAATTTCCTTCCATTTTAGTACCGCACAGCAGAATGTACAGACAATCAGTGTTCCTTTAAGTTCCTGTACTGTTCACACTGAGTATCCAAGCTGACGTGATTTCCCTGATTTCATTACTTTCTTGAACATCTGACCTGCCGATGACTGCATGATTAAGCAATAATGGATAGAGACTGAGAGTGTTTATGAAACTCTACCTATTGGCTCTCATTGGTCTCTCTAATCAAAACCATCATTGTTCATCTAGAAGCAAATCTGTGTCTGTCAGAGCCAAGCTACTGGAATCTTGCCTTAAAGCACAATGCCTCAAATGCGCCACATTCTTGTTATTGTATAACAGGAAGATTTTCAATGTACTCTAGTGAAGTGATAGGAATCTTCATAGCAAAATTGCAGTCGATGTGGGCGTCTGAAGCCGCTCATGAGCACTGGAGTATGACTACAAGTGATAGTGCCCTTGAGCAAGGCACTGAACCCCCAACTACTCCCGGGCGCCGCAACAAAAAAATGGCTGCCCACTGCTCCGGGTGTGTGTTCGTGTTCACTGCTGTGTGTGTGCACTTTGGATGGGATAAATGCAGAGCACTAATTCCGAGTATGGGCCACATGTCACATGTCACTTCACTCACTCACTCACTTAGAGTCAATCAAATGCCGAAAAATAAACTGAAAAAATCTCATCCTTCCAGTTTTACAGGTAGGCATGTTTTCGGAGCACAGGCGTTTCTCCACACAGGCTTTTGCCGTCATAATAAGTCAAGGGTTTGGCTATCAGCATGTTATAATAATCCTATCACAGATGACATCAGGGTTTGTCGTTCTGCCTGAGCCACCCATGAACTCCACACACCCACACACAAATCTGTGGGTACATAAAGCCACACAATTATATTATGAAAAACTTGGGATTCACTGAAATTTCAGCAAGCAAAAAAGGGCTGCAATTACTGACCAAAAGATGTTTTTGTGCACAAAATGCGGATAAACTACAACAGCTGAACTTGTAAGCTGTGGACTGAACACACTTCGCAGAGACCAAAAAGAATGTTACAATAGCAGTATGTATTAAAATTTGTTTGACTGAAATATTGAGATGCGACTCATTGCCAAAGAACTCTACTATGACTGATTACTTTATTTTTGAGTTGTTTTTTTTTTTTTTTTAGCTAAATGAACATTTTAATTTTGGTTTCAGTAAAAAAATTAATTCATTAAAAAAATCTATTTGGCGCAACACTAGAAAAAAAACTAATTATGAAATATTCTCAAGATATTTTTCTTGTATGTTGAACTAGGAGACATTTATATAGAAAAACACAAAAAAAAAACAAAAAAGAGAGAAGTCTTGTTTAAAAGTTGAACTTCTATCAACTTGAGAGCAGCATTTTTTTTTTTTTCAGATGCTGCAAAAGATGCAATCACAACAGCTAAACATTTCCATCTATTGCATGTTTTTCAAGGGAAAAAACTGAAAAGCTATACATGCAAAAGTGCGGTCAGTGTGAACGTACCTTTATAGACAACGTGAATTGGTGTATGCAAACGCAAACCATTTTACTTCCATAATTTAACATATTTTTGAGCAAAACATCATAATATTAAGAAATAAAATGTAGTACTTTTTCTAATCTATTGTGAAATGATTGAATGTTGATAGTGGGTATTGGAGTGGGTATTACATTATGGAACAGAGTTAAACTGAATTAAGATTTTCTATAATAAATCCTAAATAGGTTTTTGACTATTGAATAACTTTATCAAATAACCAGCAGAAAGTCCTTTCAGTGGGGGAACAAGTAGGGTTGGGTACCAAAACCCGGTACCAATATGGCACCGGTACCTATGTAACCGGTATGTACTAGAACCGAATCAGAATGCAGATTTCGGTGCCATGCCTGAGTGATTGATTGCAATATTTGTCCTCTGGTTCTCCGAAACGGACGTAAGAAGCATCATCACCGGCACCGCACGTGAAAAATAATTTCCCGACTGAGAAAATGCACGTGAACTCAAGTCGGAGAGCTCTAATAATACAAATCCAACAAATTTTGTAGTAACGAGAGTCCATATTGTTTTCACATTCCGACTTAAAAGCACAACTCGGGAAATGAGAGCATCCGAAGAGCACGTGAATGCAGTAATTACACTTTACTTGAATAACACAGATAAACTATATTGTCGCAGTCGAGTGTTTATTGTCTTTGTTTTATCATTCAAAACGTTTATATGTTCCGTTTACTCAGTTACAGCTATAATGGCATGCCTTTGTCCATATAAGCGATTTCCTGGAAGGTCATTCTCTGACTGGATATGTGGATTTTCTGTGTGAGGGCGCCCTCTGGCGTCCAGTATGAATGAAACAGACATCATGTGTTTATAGTGCTAATGGCCAATCCATAATTTTAGTAATTTTTATTTATTTATTTTTTAATAAGTAGCGGTTCAGGCACCGTTTAGGCACGGAACCATTTTAAAAGTATCGATTTGGCACCGGGATGAAAAATAAACCAAACGATACCCAACCCTAGAAACAAGTTGCTAAAGATTATAATGACTTTTTTTTTATAACATTCTTTCACAACAAGACCACAACACTTTCACAATAAGACCAAAAAAAAAGCAAGCAAATACGATAATTTTTTTTACCTTAATGTTTAGCTACTTAAAAACAGCCCAATTACCATTATTAGTTTGAATATATAACTGTATTTTAGTCACAAACTTGAACTACTTTGAGACCATGAAATTGCAGTTGCCAGCCAATATTGTGGTGGGATTTTAGAATTGAATACCATGAAAAATGTGCAACAGGATCCATCAACAATCAGATTGAACAACAATACTGTGGTGTTAAACACAGTTTAAAAACTATACACCTCCAATCTACAACTTCAAAATATCTGAAACAGATTCACCGGCTCTTATTAAGCAGATCAGGTTTATATTCTCTACACATTCAGCGATTTTATGGTCATTATAAACCAAGTGAAATGAAAAGCTGGCAAATGTAGTTATAATTTCCAGTAACGTTTATGACTCCATTAGCCCATTGTGGTGTTACTGTAGGAATAAGGTCAATGTGACACAAATGAGGAAGAAAATCCAAAAACAAGCGGAAAATAAATCACATACACAATCTATGTACTAACACAGCAGTCTCTCCAGCCTCTTGATGTAATACTGAATCATCCAAACCACAAAAGCTTTCAACAAAGTCAAACAGGGCTATTCGCAAACAGGATAAGCAAGGATGTAACCAAATATTTAGGACTGAGGGGACCAAAGGGAATTTAAAAGGGAATACTGATTAATGGTAGCTATGGCACTGAGCATAAGTGAAACATAAATGGTGACCACAGTGACCACAAGAATCTGCATTATGAACGACGGTTCACAAGCTTGCACAATGCTCAAAACTAAACATTTCTGTGAGCTCTGTTGAGGATGTAGGACAGGAAAGACAGTTTAAGACATGAATCATCATAATGGCACTTGCAACGTCCCTACAAAAACAGCTATTTATTTACTTCCAGACCAATTAAATATTGCGAGACTAAAACTAAAAAAATAACCTGGTCTGATCCAGTGCTCGTGACCAATAAACGGACTCAAATCTTTGACATTTGATATTGTTGTGCATCCTAACTCAGCACTTTTGTGCACTACATATACGATACAAAACCACAATGCGGAAAATAAACGCACTATTTTGAAATCCATTCCATAAAAAAAACAGGATTATATTTCCACTTTTGCGGTCTAACACCCCATCGACGCACTGAAAGGCTCCATAATTAACATTATAAACATTATAATCAGCATCTAGTTCATAATCGTCACATCGCAAGCGTTATGATCACTCACCGGAGGAAATATGATTGACTTTATTCGCGTCCACCTCGGCCATGTCAGCGGTTTAAAATCACGCGCAGAGGCTGTCGGCATTAAAATTCCAGTTTAATTCACAGCACAACGGGACCCGAGTCTGTTCAACGGGCTTGTTTTGGCCCTCTGTGGTTCATTGAAAAGTTCCTCTCCGGTTACCGCATGTTTACAACAAGCGTCCACTCGCGAGCAGCACAGGCAACTTCCGATGAGGTCACGTGACAAGACAGCATCATGTGACACGCTCTGAGGCTGCTGAGTTCATGGCGTGTGGTTACTGTAAACAGAGCTTGTTGTGTATTATTCACATTAAGTGATATGTGATGCCGGAAAAGGGATTTTTGTGTGTGTGTGTGTGTGTGGATGTATTCTCAATTCTACTTTGAAATAAATCAGATAATGTACCCTAATGTGCCATTTCATTTTCTCTATTTTAAAAATGACATTTCATTATCCTTCATATATTAAAACACATATTAAACTTTTATATTAAGTCTAATTTACAGATGTCTTATGTTTTATATGTTCTAACTGTGGTGATTCAGTAATGAAGCTAAAACACAGTTTGGAACCATGCTAGATTTTTTAACATATACAGAATAATATTTTATTTTGTATTTGTTTCTTTATTGGGTTTGACCCATATTGAGTGACTGTTAGGGGGAAAAAACATTTTGAGAAACTGGAAGCAGGAACGTGCAACCAAATATAGCTTTATAACTCTGAACGTTTGACAGATTAATCTTACACTTATATTGTTCTGTTTTGTAGCTTGTTTTTCCCAGTGCTAAAGAATCAGAGAGTGTGAGGCTAAACATGCAACTTACTGGGAATAGTTTGTGATTTTTTACAACATGACAGCATTAACAGGAAATCAAGACACTAACGTCATGATTACACTTAATTACACAGAACTGCTTAATCCAGTTCCTGACAAAAGTTCCCAACCATTTACTAGTAATGCAATAAAACGGCTGTAACTGTCACTTAAAAAAAAAAAACAATGAAGCGGACAAAATGTTACATTACGTTAAGAGTATTAATAATCACTATTGTAACTACTGTACAACATTTACACAGAAAATATTAACATGCAAATTTTTTTAAGGAACAATATTTCCTCATCTCTCCTTGCCATTTACAAATACTTTATTATATTGTGTGATAAAAAAAAGAAACAACATGAACAAATGAAACATATACATAACAGCAATCCTCTATAATACAAAAATCAAGAAGTCCAAATATAATAATTCACACTGTAAATAAAACTTCTCTGCTACTGCTTATGAGCATATGTATCTCTGCTAGCACTAATTTTCATTTTGACATATGTAGAGTTCCTGCACAATTTTGAGCAACTAACAGTTAAATGGTGTTAACATTTTTTTCAATATCAGTGCAGTGATACTCAATTCCACTGAGATCCAAGCCTAAATTCAATACTGGTTTAATTTACCATTTATTAATGTCTTGTTATGGTACATTTGTAAAATGAACACCCAAAAATTATATTATCTTAAAGTTCTCTGAAAATAACCCCTCAATGCATTGGTGTATCAGTAAAGACATCATTTTACACTGAACTGGACAAGTGAGGTGACTGTGTTGATGTGGCTTGTCCTCAGCAATATTCTGTAACATCATTTAAAAAAAAGAAGGACAGCTAGAGACAGTCTTGAAGTTATTCTGGATCTGTGCTAGATGCAGTGAATTTGTTAGCAAAGCTATAAAAATGAGTGGGAAAAAAACAATGCTGAGACTCCAGACTCAAGGCTAAACTTGAAGCTTGATGTACTAAGCAATCTGCTATCTGCCATCAAGAGTTTTATCACGAGCAATGACTGCCTCATCAAACTTGATCATCAGTGTGGTTCCCTTATGCCAGTGGACAGTGACTTTGGCTGGGAAGCCACTGTGGGTTAGGATAGCCTCCACGATGCCACCAGTGAAGGCTGCACAGTTTAAGGTGCTATTTTCTTTAGGTACTGAAATGTAGGCATTGATCAAAGGCTCCTTTTCAATGATGTAGTATGTTTTGTCATCATCGTTGGCTTGCTCCAGTTTGTCAGCTTCCTTACCAAATAATGCTTTCCATACATTTACCTAGGAAGAAAGAAATAAAGAGTTAACACTATAGGCTATGTGAACTTTAAAGGAGTAGTTCAGCCAAAAATGAAAAAAGGCTGAAAATGTACTCACCCTCAGGCCATCAAAGATGTAGATGAGTTTGTTTCTTCATCAGAACAGATTTGGAGAAATTTAGCTTTACATCTCTTGCTCAACAGTGGATCCTGTGCAGTGAATGGGTGCCGTCAGAATTAGTTCAAACAGCTATAAACGTCACAATAATCCACAAATAATGACTCCAGTCCATCAGTTAAACAGTCTATAACAGTTTTCAACGAATATATTGGTGGATTTAGATATGAGAGGACAACAGGAGATAGACTTTTTTTCCACTGGAGGAAGCAATATTACGGATAATAGACTTCTATTTTGGCCAGAAGTGATGGTTAAGACTGCTTAGTAATGGATTTGTTTCTTACAAACACACTTTCTTACAAACATAAGACGTTAACTGATGGACTGGAGTTCAGTGGATTACTTATGGATTATTATGATGTTCGTATCAGCAGTTTGGATTCTCATTCTGACGGCACCCATTCACTGCAGAGGATCCATTGGTGAGCAAGTGATGTAATGCTAACTTTCTCCAAATCTAAAAAAACAAACTCATCTTTGATTCAGCAGATTTTCATTTTTAGGTGAACTGTTCCTGTAACCAAGAATGATCTACACTCTGCAAACAAATAAACAGCAATACCTTCATAAAGAGAAGTATGTTCAAAACTTTGGTCTCTCTTTTTCCGTTTTTCTCCCTCATCACAAGAACATCCAGAAGGCTGGCTCCAACCCCTTGACCCATGTCCGCTAGCCGGGCCTGGAGCTCCGACACCGAGTACACCCGGCTCTGGCAGTACTGCACCATCTCCGAGAAGAGCAGCGCAAACGCACTCACGCTCACCTCCGTTTTGGGACGCGTGAGCGAGCGCTCGAGGATCGCGGATTTGCCTCGCGTGAAGCGGACCTCCATTGCGTCCACACCGAAACTGAATCACAATCTGAATCAAAGAATGAAGTGCCTGAGTCCTGCAATATAAACAGCTTTGAGTTATAAACCAGCATATTATAATTTGCAGATAAATATTTACGAATGCATAAATGTGTCAGTTGTCCTCATAATTCATTGATTTGGCATTCAATGTAGGTCTCATGGCTACATGGCTTATCGTGTAACGTTAGGTCTCTGATTACATTATGGGGTTTCCTGATTAAAAAGGGACTGAATAATACGCCGAACGAGCCACCTTGTACAGAAATTATGAATTATATGAATAATACACATATTTCACTGTGTATTAGCGTTTACCTGGTGTTTTGGGTTTCAGATCCGGATGCGTGAAGCCACGATTAGTGTAACCGTCTGCGGTTCCCTTGTGACCGGATATTTTCAATATAAAAGTATGATGGGACACAGTAATAGTAAATTAAGCACAGTATTGGAGTGGAGTGGAGTTTTGTAGTGTATCAAATTTACAGTTTTAAAAATGAATTTTTTTGGAGTGTTTGTTTTTTTTATTTCCGAGATGCATTTTTCGGGAAATGAACATTCAGCGGCAACGACTTTTATTTTAAAATCATTTAAAATTCACTGGATAGGCTGCGCTCGACGTAAGTTTAACGTATCAACATGTATTTTATATAGACGGATTTCCTTATAATGTTCCAGGACTGTTTAGGAGCATAACAGCTTCTGAATTCATATTCTAAATGATTCTAGTTGCATGTCTGTTCTGCATCTGTGAAGTTAGTCAGCAAACTTTTGTGTTTGCATGTCATGATCAAATGAATAAGGCGTAAGTTAGGGTACCCTCCAAAATGTACAAATATCTTTTTCAAGTAAACATAAGTTTGTTCTTATCTTGTAAGGGGGTTTGAACTGCACTGCAAGGTGTGAGAATGCTGCCTGCCTTCACGAGCCTCAGACACTTTGCCACAAACACGATGAGGAGAGCAGGTAAGAAACAGCCTTTTTTATTGAAATTATTGCTGGGTAACATTCATCATCAAAATAACCCTTTAATTACATGTAGGCAGCACTGTTCACTAGTTTTCATATTTTATAGAATATACATGGTTATGAATTTGATTATGACTCTTCTGTATTTTAACAGTGTCTGAGTTCAGAATGACTGTCCAATGGGGAGAGATGAGAGGTCAGGTTTGGGGTCCTTCTAATGGCCGTCCCGTGCTGTGCTTGCACGGCTGGGCTGACAACTGCGGGACGTTCAATACCCTGATTCCGTTGTTTCCTAAAGGTATAGTGTTTCCGAGTCCAGAGAATTTATTAACATTATGAAGGTCCACATGGATCAATTCATTCTTACATACCTCATTTACAACCATCAATTAAGTGAAACTAGTTCCTGTTCTCTTCCAGACTGGAGATTCGTAGCCATCGACTTTCCAGGTCACGGTCTCTCGTCTCATAGGCCTGATGGATGCTTTTATACCTTCCCTTTGTACGTGGCAGATGTGCGGCGAGTTGTAGAAGGTTTGAAGCAACTCGGCCTTTGTTACAAACAAAAAAAGTTCTTCATCATTCTTGAAACTAGATTAATGTACATGAGAAGCAACACTAATTAATTTAGTTACATTTTAGTGCATTTTGGCAATTTGATTTAATTGTTTTGTGCCTAAGCAAGTAAAAAAAAAGAAAAACAAAGTGGAAAAAATCTGCTACTGTGGAATGACAAAAAAATAGGCCTACTTATATTCAAGACAAAATCTATGAAAACAAGCCTTAATAGTTATGCTGTGTTGCTTAAAATGTATCTTGTTTTAAGATTTAATTTTTTTTTTTTTACTGGAAAACAAGGCAAAATTAATTTAAAACATAAGGGATGTCTATATTTGTATTTTTTCTGCATTTGTTTGCAGCTCTTCAGTGGAAACGATTCTCTATCATTGGACATAGTATGGGTGAGTCAGCTTTCTTCCTGCTGTCTTCATTCACTGACAGGTCAAAGTTCTCTTTTGTGTGTGAAAGGTCAGAGGATCTATGTAAACTGTAAGTTAACTGATGATAAATCCTATTATTGTGAAGCTGTGTTACTGTAGTGCTCTGTAAATCCCTTGTTTTTTGTTTCTTTTGTACTTTCCTTCTATGACATAAATGTATGTTAGTAGATCAGTAAGAGGGCATTAGAAGGACACTGTGGGATGAGTGCCATAAACCTGACTTCATAACGCTCTACTGTATATAGCATCACCACTTCTCTAAATGTCACCCTTATTCACGACCAGATGATGATCCAGTTTGTTGAGTACCTGCAGTATTGTTTTCCAGGATTTGAGGAGCTTAAATAATTAAAATATATTTTAAGATCAAAGATTTTAAGATTCCGCAGTAGGAAATAAGTGTGTGTGTGTGTGTGTTTTGAGTCATAACTTTTAATAATTTAAAGGTATTTAGTTGTGGGTAAAGATATAGGAAAACAGAGACGCGAACGCATTAACACTACCTTGCACAAATCTATAAACAAAATTAATGCACAGTCTTGGAATAACATAAAATAACTTCAATTTAATAATAATTATTATTATTAGTAATTTAATAATAATCATATTACTGGATAACACTGGAATTTATGTGAAATTACGATAAAATAACTTTCACAAATAAGTAACAAATATACATGACGTTCAAATGTTTTTGAACTGGGTTAATTATTTGGGATTATTATTTGATGTTTCTTTAACAGGTGGGAATGTGGCAGGAATAGTGAGTATCTTTCATATTTCTGTAAATGTTATAGTTGTTTAGTACAGTGTTTCTCAACTGGTTTTGCTTCATGACCCAGATTTGACATAAAGGGACAACCTATCACAGTACTAAAAGGATGCAGTGTAAACAAAAGTGTCTTTAAATTATTTAATATTAGTGAGCTGTAAAGGTCCAACAGTTTGCGAAATGATTAAAGGGGTCATATGATGCGATTTCAATTTTTTTCTTTCTCTTTGGAGTGTTACAAGCTCTTGGTGCATAAAGAAGATCTGTAAAGTTGCAAAGACTAAAGTCTCAAATCCAAAGAGATATTCTTTATAAAAGTTAAGAGTCAATTTTGGGCAGTGTAGAGTACGGCTTGTTGTTTGTCATTTCTCCGATCACAAATGCAGACATGGTTTTATGTTTACGTGGCGCGATGCAACGCAACGCGTAAAAAGACAGTATAAGTCATTATAATCCATAATTATGTCCCCACTGGATGCAGCAAATGCCGTGTTTATAATGGGTTTTAATGATTTTGAATCGTCGCTCCGGCCTGACAGAGCATCATCACAGTATGGTGAGGGGCGTAACATTTCCGTCACACGCTTGAGGTATTCGGCCAATCACAACGCACTGGATAGCTGGCCAATCAGAGCACACCTCGTTTTTCAGACCGATGAGCTTTGTAAAAAATCGACGCGTTTCAGAAAGGCGGGGCATAGAGGAGAAACAATAATGTACAGTATGTGGAAAATAATGTGTTTTTTGAACCTTAAACCGCATAAACGCATTTCATTACACCAAATACACAAAATAATATTATTTTTAGCAACATCATATGACCCCTTTAACTTTTTGCTATCTTCCTGTGCATGAGTATAAGGCTGCCTAGCATTGTTTTTATCTGCTGTCCTTGAATGGATATGTTTTTGGTTTTGCAACAACTGAGAAGCAATGTTTTGTGTTGTGTAAATGTAGCGTGTGATAACATCTCCTTCTGATTTTCCAGTTTAGTGCCTTGTACCCAGAGATGGTTGATGCCGTAGTTCTCCTGGATACATATGGATTCCTCCCAACACAAGTGGTAACAATAAATGGAGCATTTAGCTGTAAATCATACAGAAGACTTCTTATTCAACATTCATGCGTCAATGATAACAACATACATGTTTATTTGCCCTTTCTTAGACTGACATGTTTAAGAACATGAGGAAAGGGATAAATGATCAAATCCAGTATGACAACAAGACGGAGGAGAGGAAAGAGAGGGTCTACACATATGAGAAAGCCAAAGAAAGGTGAAGAATGCCTGATGTTTACTTACAAACAAACATGTATAGCACATGAGTGTTCTTGTTTTTTTTTTTTTTGTTCTGTATTCTGTTGAGTTTTAACCACGTTCTTTCCCACAATTTTAAGGTCTGTCTGACTTCTGAAAATAGAGAGTCTTCCAGTAAAATTGTAATTGTATAATTTATACTTTTTGTCTTTAAATACGTTATAACTTTAATGAAAGACTTAATCTGCCTGCATCTCACTGCATGATTAAATTAATTTACAATTCTTATTTTCTTATTGAATATTGCCGTTTATTATAAATGATTATAAAAATTGATAAAATCAAGTCACAATAGGGAAGAAAGGGTAATTGCATTTCCTGCCTTTTTAAAACTTTTTAAACGTTTTTTCTAAATATTTCTCTTTAACAACATTTTTGACATTTTTAAGTTTTGATTTATCATTTGTCCACCTTATATTGATTGCAAAGTTGAATTTTCAGCATCATTACTCCAGTTTTCAGTGTCACATGATCCTTCAGAAATCATTCTAATATGCCGATTTAATGCTCAAGAAACATATCTTATTGTTAGATATGTTGAAAACAGTTGTGCTGCTTAATATTTTTCTGTAAACCATTATATATTTTTTTCAGGATTATTTGATGAATAAAAAAAATCACATTTATTATTTATTATTATTATTATCCTCTTTCAGGTTGAAGGCTGCAAACCCCTCCCTTTCCGATCAGTCTGCAGACATTCTGTTAGAGCGAGCGGTCAGAGAAGTTGAGGGAGGTAAGACATACAGCAATTGCACACTTATTCTATGGACCCAGATTTTCTCACTTTTTCTCTAAATTACTTCCTTTCTCTTGAAGGATTTGTATTCACCAGAGATTTCAGGATCAACCTGGTGAGCCATTTCAATATATTTATTCAGCCCTTTACATTCTAGTTTATTCACGATAACAATATTTCAGATTTAGTATGACTGTTTGACCCATATTCATCTGTGACCGATCTTCCAAAAACTCATATTATCATATACAGTGGTTTATTCCTTTTTTTGTCATGGTTTCTGCTATACAAATGTTTTGTGTTTAGGAAGGAATGTATAAAAACACACTATACACATCATGACAAATGTTCATTCCTTCATATTTAAATCTCTCTCTTTTTTTGCCAACTGGTGATATTTGGTTTTGTTTCAGAAAAACATTGTGAATAATAATATGGAACAATGCCTCCACATGATGTCACTAGTTAAAGCCCCAGTGATGATACTGCTGTGAGTTCACACAGACACAGTTTTTCAGTTTTCATAATGTTCAGGAGAAGCACTGTGCACATTTAAGCACAATGCTGAAAATTAGAGATGCACCATTATTAAAAGGCAGATATTAAATCCTCCGAGATTTGTCTAAATAGTTTCAAAATAAAAAACTGAAAGTTGAAAATTAGTCATTTTAAATGCTAAAAGTCAGTTTAGGTATCATAACCTTATAATGTACAGTATGAACAATATACTGGCCTACAAAAGCATTGTCAAATTTAAAATGCCTGAATGTCACTGTATTAGAAAATAAGATATGTATATATAAACCAAGTGGCATCTGGGTACAAATTTTTACTACTGTTATAAACCCATCATATTATTATCCATACACTATCAGACTGCTTTTGTGTCCTGTGACATACGTTGCCTCACTGTTTCAAAATCAAAGATGTGTCTTTCTTCAGGGCAAAAGACGGCCTGTTCAAAACCTTTATTCTACCTGATGGATATGTTGATATGATTCTGAAGAGCTGGACTGATCAAAAAGTAAGATGTGCGCACATACTCACAAACATAAGTGTAAAATGTCTGTCTGGAATGGTATTATCTAGAAATATCTTTCTCACTCTTCTGCAGGCCACCATTGTTGATGTAGAAGGGGATCATCATATTCACCTCAACAAACCTGAGTCCGTGGCCTCCATAATCACTGATTTTCTTCAGTCACACAGTCCTGACAAAACGGAGAGTGAATCTAACAATAACCAGTCTTCCAAATTATAGCACACACATGCTGATTCAAATAATGACGTAGTCTGTACTGATTCAAGATACTCGTACCATTCACCAGTTCTTGATAATGTGATACTTTTAAGCATCACAAACCTAAATTTTATTTTTTTTATTTACAAAAGGTGTTTTATTAGAAAACGTTCAGAACATTTGTCTTCCATTTTTAACCAGAGGTTTGGTCCCTGCTGTTGGAAATCTCCCTCACAGCATGATGCCGCCACATTCATACATCACAGTATATGGTGCTTTTTGAGATGTGGACCTAGGGTGACCATACGGGCCATTTTTACAGGACTCGCCCTTGCCAGGATTTCTATATTGCCTAAAATATCCAGGTTTTGGCTGTTAGCACTGTGCAGATCGATCGTTGTGTGACATTATTTCACGAGAGCTATATGCTTATGCTTTCAATTCGCTCTCGCGGTACTTTGGTGTCGTACAATGATCGGTGCGCAACTTCAAGTCGAACGAACGAACGAACAAACACGTGCGCGTATTTACATCGCTTTGATCGTTCTCACGCGCGATGCGCCACGATTGGTCGATTATGTAATACCTGCATGTTATTAGGTCAAACTACGTTGGATGTTTTCGGCAATATAAAAATCCTGGCCAGGACGTGTCCCGTATAAATGGCACATATGGCCACCCTATACAGTGGACCATGTTATATTGGCAAAATACAAATGCTGCTGACAAACATTGATTATAGTGTTGGAAAAAAAATAGGTTTAGTGCTGAGTCGCTTTATGCATTACCAGATTTAATCTGCTCAAAGAGAAGCTGGCTATATGTGATGCACATAAAAGGTTTTTGGAAACGTCTGTTAATGTTAATAAGTATTAACTAAAACATCTGTCCATTTTTACTTTTGTTGTGATGAAGAAAAACTAAAGATTAAAGTATATAATAAAATTTGTGTAATTTGACTTTTTGTTTTTGGGCAAATATTGGGGCAAATAATAGATCTGTAACTATAAATTCCAAAGCTACAGTGGCCAAAAAAGTATTTAGACAATTAAATCAGGTTTTAAAAGGAATTAATGTACAGTTCAAACTTTTATGGTCGTTAAGAATTTATGTTTTTGAAAGGTGCTGGTATGCATATAGTAATAAAAACAGTAATCACAGTATTAAAACAATAATATTGTAACGAATTAGTCCACGGAAGGCGAGTTGAAGTGAGAACCCAAGTGCAGTTTATTTACAGAGTGATCCAAACAATATCCAAACAAGATACACAGACTTGACGAGGCATGAACAGATTTGACGAGGCACAAACAGACTAGACTCACAAGAGAACCAATGGCATGAATACATGAGGGCAAGGGAAGCATGACACAAACAGGGTGAAACAATTACAAAATAAAAGACATGAAACAAAACCCAAACCCCACATTACATATCCCCCCCTCTAAAGGCGGCTCCAGACGCCCAAACAAACACAAACAAAATGTGACAGAGCAAGCAGAGAGTTCTTGAATGGCCTCCTTGGCCGTGACAGGCCAGACAGTGAGTTCATGAACGGCCTCCATAGTCATGACAGGGCAGACAGTGAGTTCATGGACGGCCTCCGTGGCCATGACAAGACAGTCTGTGAGTTTGTGAACGGCCTCTGTGGCCGTGACAGGGCAATCTGTAAGTTTGTGAACAGCCTCTGTGGCCGTGACAGGGCAGACAGTGAGTACGTGAACGGCCTCCGTGGCCGTGACAAGACAGTCTGTGAGTTCGTGAACAGTCTCTGTGGCTGTGACAGGGCAGGCAGTGAGTTCGGAAGAGGACGCCACCACCTCAGGAGGTTCTGCAGCGGATGCCGCCACCTCTAGAGGTTCTGCAGCGGATTCATGCACAGGAAAGGCCCTTGGTGCAGACTCATGGATAGGAAAGGCCTCAGGGACAGACTCATAGGCAGGAGAGGCCTCTGGGGCAGATTCATAGACAGGAGAGGCCTCTGAGGCAGATTCCAATCCACCTGTCACTCAAGTGGCCACGCCCTTAATTATGCAGAACTTTAAGGCTTAATATCATTTAAACGGATGAGTTATAAAAAAATTCGCCCCCCTCAGTTGTCATGAAGGGCAAAATTAGCTATATAGACCAAAATAATTTTTTGAACCAGGCTGTAAACATGTTTTTTTCTGCTGTGAAGTTGGGCATTTTAACATGGGGAGTCTATGGGATTGACTCCCTTTTGCAGCCAGCCTCTAGCGGCCAGTTGATGAATTACAGGTTAAGTCACTTCCTTGTTGGCTTCACTAGAGAGAGCGGGAGGTTGCCGCTTGCTTATAACGGACAAGGAGGGTCACATGACATGAACAAACCAATGGGAAACAAGACACATGACTAAGACAACCAATCAGAACATGACACAATGCACAAGAGAACAAATGGCATGAATATATGAGGACAAGGGAAGCATGACACAAACAGGGTGAAACAATTACAAAATAAAAGACATGAAAACATGAACATGAAACAAAACCCAAAAACCAAACCCCACATTACAAATATTGGGAAATATTACTACAATTTAAATGAACTCCTTTCTGTATTTTATGATATTTTAAAATGATGGCAAAGCTGACTTTTCAGCATCATTACTCCAGTCTTCAGTATCAAATGATCCTTCACAAATCATTCTGATATGCTCATTTGCTGCTCAAGATACATTATCAATGCTGAAAAGAGTTGCACTTTTTTCAGAATTTTTCGATGAAGAGAAAGTACAAAAGAACAGCATTAATTTAAAATCTTTTGTAACATTATAAATGCTTTGGCTGTCACTCTTGACCAATTTAATGCATCCTTGCTGTATTAATTAGTATTATTTAAAAAAATTAAAAAAAACCTTACTGACCCCTGAACTACTATATCTATATATATTGTGTGCTGTACTGTGTGTGTTTGCATCGCTGTATTTGTGAATGTGCAGATTGCTGTGAATATGTGTCTGTGTGTTTGATTTCCTTCAGGCTTAGCTGAAAGCTGCACATCTTGCATTTGTCTTGCACTCATATGTAGGTCAGTGCTGCTCCGTTTTGCCTGACATTTGAGACTATCAATAGCATGATACTCTAAAGACCAACAACTGTGTAATGGGAGCTATTGTGATGAGATTGTATTTGTGTGTGCTTGTGTTTATAAATATGCTTTATGTATATTCAGTCAAGCATTGCTCACCTCAAGCTATATAAGAGTCATGTAGCAGCTCCCAAGTTTGTGTGTGTGTGTGTGTGCATGTTTATGTGGTTTATGAGGACACAAATTTGTTTTCTGTATGGAGAAGGTGTAGGGCAAAAGAAAATACAGTTTGTACAGTATAAAAACCATTACACCTATGGAGAATCCCCATAAACCACAAAAAAAAAAAGTGTGTGTGTGCAAGAAAGATTGCTTTGGGAAGTTTATTCTGGGAAGTGCCATTTATGTCAAAGGCATGAAATTCTGTGATCATATACCCTCAAATCTGTTTGATTTCCTTTCTTTCATACACCACAAAAAAGAGATTTTAAAGAGATAGTTCATCCAAATTTTGTGCTGAACACAAGAAGATATTTTGAAGAATGTTGATGACCAAACAGTTTTGGTTCCCATTGACTTACAATGTATTTTTTTTTTTAAATAATGGACGTCAATGGGAACGGAAACTTAGTTACCAACATTCTTCAAAATATCTTCTTCTGTGTTTCCATAAAATGAATATGAATAGTCTCATTACAGATAATGACATGCCAAATTTGATAATACACATGTTGTAAAATGAGATTTAAAAGCTATATGAGTATATGAACCATTTTTATGATCCTTTTTGTTATATTTACTGCTTCAATGTTCTAGGTCACTATTCATTATGCAAAAACGTTTAAATGCTGAAAATACGTAAGTATTTGTACGTTTAGATGCTGAAAATACGTCAGTATTGTACGTTTTAGTGCCTGTAAAAACGTAAGTGAATGTACGTTTTATAGAACCACATTTTACGTAAAATACATACAAATTATCATGAGATCACGTTGAAAGAACAGCATGAACATTCTGTTAAATTTCTTCTTTTGTGTTCCACAGAAGAAAGTACGTCATACAGGTTTAAAACATAAATAATGACAGAACTGTGAACTATCCTTGATGTGTGCGTTGCTGTAGGTTATTTGAACCTTTTGGGGATGTGAAAACATTTATACAAAATAACATTCCTCCTAAAAACTCCCTCTAATTTCCAATGACAATTGCCATGTTCCAGTTTAACACGGAAATTATTAGGAATGTGAGAGCAAGACTGAGAAGAAAGGGTTACAAAAAATTACGTAACTTCTGCTCTGACCCTTTCCTCGTCAGAGATGTCTCCATGGTTACCCCCCTCCCAACTGGAATGGGATGGTACAGCTTTGACAAGGAGAGCACGAAAGCAAGGGTGCGAGAAAAGCCCTCATTCCATAGCATTGAATAAAATAAAATGTCTTTGTCCACATAGCTCCACCAGCGGCTTCGTTGTTCAGCATTTTAATTAGACTATTCTATCTGCTCAGCCTGGGTTTGAGACTTTAAACCCAAAACTACAGCGCCAGTTCAATCAAGACAATCAAGGAAAGACTGCAGGTATGTAGAGACACATGATACATATGTGAATGTGTGGAAGTGATGTTTAATGGCATGCTGGAGAAGTACGATTCATTTTTAGTGTATTTCATCTAAGTCATTTCATTGTACTTCATTGACAGAATGCTGCACTGTTAAGTATGAGTGACAGTACGGTCATATTTTGATATGGATCATGCAGCATTTTATATACTGCAGTGCACAGGTGCGTTCTCATTTAGAGAATAATACAACTGTCTCTCTGTTTCCCTCTTTCTGTACTTTTGAGATAACACAATGCCCTGGATGTTTCTGGACTGGTTCGTCCCCGTCTATCTGCTGGTCTCGGTCCTGGTCCTGGCTGGTTTCGGAGCGTGTCTGTATTTTCTGGAGCCGGGTCTTCAGGATGCCCACAAGTGGAGCAACAAGTCACTGAGGCACCAGCCGCTGGCTCCCATAAGGCAAACACACTGTAGAGATGACGACAGCAACGCCTTGTTATGATGGGACATGTGGGGACGCTGCAATGAGACGTTTGTGCCAAATCATATATTGATGCCACTTTATCAAAATCCATTGTCTTTTAACAGGGTTTCTGTAGTTATATACAATGATCTGCAATTGGATTACAAGACAAAACAGCATAATACACTGCAGAACTCAGTTCATTTATACTTACAAAGATTATTATTTGCATTACATTTTGTAATCTCAACAAAATTGGATGTATTCCCTGTACTATTTCAAGACTAACTATGAAAACTGCCTCTGCTGTAGTGGTTCACAACTAGGGGTCCAGAATCCACTAGGGGACTTAAAATTACTTAAATTAATATATTATTATCAACACAATTAAAGGGATAGTTCACCCAAAAATGAAAATTCTGTCATCAATTAATCACCCTCATGTCGTTCCAAACCCGTAAGACCTCCGTTCATCTTTGGAACACAAATTAAGATATTTTTGATGAATTCTGAGAGCTCTCTGACCCTCCCATAGACAACAATGTAATTAACACGATCAAGGTCCAGAAACGTAGCGAGGACATCGTTAAAATAATCCATGTGACATCAGGGGTTCAACCCTAATTTTACAAAGCTATGAGAATACTTTTTGTACGCAAAGAAAACAAAAATAACGACTTTATTCAACAATTCGTCTCCTCCGCGTCGCCCTATAGCTCCATTTTGGAGAGTATCCACTGAACGCAAAACGGCGTATGCCGTGTGGTGCGGCTGACACAGAACAGCATACGCCGTTAAGAGTTCAGTGGATACACTCCAAAATGGAGCTATAGGGTGACGCGGAGGAGACGAATTGTTGAATAAAGTCGTTATTTTTCTTTTCTTTTCATACAAAAAGTATTCTCGTAGCTTCGTGAAAATTGATGTCACATGGATTATTTTAACGATGTCCTCGCTACGTTTCTGGACCTTGATCGTGTTAATTACATTGCTGTCTATGGGAGGGTCAGAGAGCTCTCAGAATTCATCAAAAATATCTTAAATTGTGTTCCGAAGATGAACGGAGGTCTTACAGGTTTGGACCGACATGAGGGTGAGTAATTGATGACAGAATTTTCATTTTTGGGTGAACTATCCCTTTAATAGTGATGTATTAAAATAACATTGAATTATTAAATTATTACAAATAAAGTATTCATTTAACAAAAAAAGTATTAATATTAATCTAACTTTTAAAAAATATATTCTTCTTTTTTCCCCCCTCTCAGTAACTATTGTTTCTGGTTCTTTCCTAGTTTCTGTGTATAAAAAAAGATTAAAGAACATAAATATTGTCCTAATTATCACAGAAATACTGGAATAATTATTTACTTTAATTTGCTTTGAAAAAAATGGTGTTGTACAATGGGGGTCATTTGTGTCTAAAGCTTGAGAACTGGGATCATAGTATCATATGTAACCGTTATCCAGTGATGCTTCCCACACAAGTCAGCGTCAAAGTAAATTTAGGTGACATTTGGCCAAACTGGAGGAACAACCTTGACTTCTGTGTGAAGGGGATATTGTGTGAAAACACATTACATACAATGAACAAACAAGAGGGAATGTTTCCAGGTCATGACGGTCATGTTCTGGGTGGCATTTTAGAACATGCCTGAAAAGTCTGGAAAACCCATGTCCCAAGATACATGCAGTATACTGTGAATTAAAGAGTAAAGTAGGGAACTCAAACTACTCAGCATGCTATTTGTCATTAGGCATCAAATAATGGTAGAGTGTTCAAGACTAGATTTTAGTTGTATCATCTGTTGTAGATGTTTTAACTTTTGCAATGTCCTTAAGATACTAAAAACCACACTGTTCAAATTGTCTTTTTTTGTGGGCTAGCATTCTTTTCTGAAGCCCTGGAAGTGTTTATTAGTAGTTTTAGTAGTTATTTTCATGTGCCAGTAGATTTGTGTCACTTTGGTCTGATTCATCAATTTCATCAACAAAAAATGCAATTGTCCCTTTAAATTTTGGTTAAAAGGGTGTTAAGCGGTTGGTTATAATCATACTTTGGACAATCATATATAATAATGGCAATTGTAATAAAGTGGATAATTGAATAATCAGTTGCAGCATGTTTTTTCCCTCTTGGAAATATTACTGTATCATATTAAACACAAACTGGTGAAGAAATACTTCTCTTCTGCATGTTTTCACTTGATTTTGGAGTTTCACAAATTCTGCCATTTAGCGAGTATGATGTGAAGAGAGTGGGTGAATGAGACAGTGGAGCTTCAGATGAGAAGAATGGAGGGAATGTAAGTCTAGTTCCCACCATTTCCTGACGCACTCTTCCCCCTTCATTCTCTCGCTTCTCTCTTCTAGTAAACAGACCACAGGATCACAGGTCAGTCATATTACATATCATTTTCAGAATTTGATGTACTCACTATATGCCTTAGTAGAAAAATCAACCCCTTTTTATGTGTATTCAGTGAAATATTTGGCTTTGGAATCAATTTTACCTACATATTCTGTCTATGTTCTTTTTATTTACAGTGAAATCTCAAACTTTTGCTCAAACTTTTTTTTAATGAATTCTTATAGGCTGTGTTATATACTGCAATGAACCCAAGGGACCTAGATCAAACTGGAAACATGTTACCTATTGGATCTCCCCTCAACCCCCCTTAATGTCCTCAGCAAGACTCTCCCCATGTCTTATCCCTCTTTCTCCTTCCCCTTCCCGTCTCTCACCATGTCCCATTAACTCAGGCTCTTCTCCCTCCCGTCTCTCACCTTTATCCACTTCTCCTTCTCGTCTCAGTCCATCTTCTCACTTTATTTCGTCTTACTCTCCTGTTTGTCTGTCTCCCTGCCCCACATGTGACCCATCTACCTCACCCATTAGAGTGTCCTCCTGTCCCGTGCCTCTTTCCCCCTCTGTTGTCTTAAAAAAGCCCATCCACATTTCCTCCTTCAGTCAAACCGGGCAAAGCTTGGAACAACAGAACCAGATTGATAGTTCTCCTCAAAGGTATGTTTCTCTCAGTACAAACATTTTTTTAAGCTTTTTGATGCCAAAGACCCCCAAATCTTTTTGATGCAGATTCCCTTATGAGGAGCCTCCTTCCTAAAATGTAAAGACTAATTTATTCTGTGCAAGAAAAAATGTGATACTATAAAGCATTGCTTTTTGTAAATGTAAATACTACCGTATTGGCCCGAATATAAGACGACCCTGATTATAAGACGACCCCCCTTTTTTGTTTTTATTCGCGATCTTTACAACACGCATTACATTACGTATTTCATGGCACACTCGTTTTATGCGGTTTTGGCGCCACCTAGTGTTGTGGGTGTGTTATTGACATGTCAAAGTCTAGACCCTGAATATAAGACGACCGCGTTTTTTCAGATGTATTTCCAAGAAAAAAACATCGTCTTATATTCGGGACAATACGGTAATATACAATAATACATAGTATGTAATATAATAAACTAAATACAAAAGATGATAATTTCTACCAAAGCAAATGGTAAATATGTAGTCTGAAAAATATTTACTTAGTAGTATTAAGTTAAGTATTAAGTTATAGTTATTGAGTGTTAATTTTGCTGCCCACTATATTAGACACATACATATGAGAAACATACTCAGTTAATAAAAAATAAAAAAACCATTTTAATTTTAAAAATTAAAGCATTTTATTGTTACTATAATTTTTCCATTAACTTTCACATATCTAAAAATAATTTAAAAAAAATCTATGGATCCCCTAGAAATCCCTACATCCCATTTTGAGAACCCCTGTCTAAATATACTACATTATCATGTGTCATTTCCAAATATTGCATAATTGCTAATTTCTTTAATTTTGTGATATTTGACATTGTTGAAAATTTTGACTATTGAAAACATATATTCATCACCCATCATGTTTATCCATTTTGATTGTTCTGTGTTCTACAGCATCATCAATACAGTGGATACATCCCTACATTCACCACATCTGAAGTCAGTCAATACCATTTCTCAATTAGAGACGTCAATTAGAGTGCTACCAACAGATGAAAACAAACCATTACGTTCTGCAGATATGCATGGTAAAACATGGCCAGTAGAAAGCAAACTGTCTAGATTCACGCCTGTTTCATCCACTGAGAGAAGCGTAAGATCAATCCCCATAACCAACACGAGGGGTCCAAAAAAGCAAACTGGCCAACAACAAGATCCATTCAGACCTCCACAGCAGGATAAACTAAAGCAAAATTCTAACATCTATTGCAGGGGTGCTACCAAGCCTTCAACATTTGAAAGCTTAAGCCCTAAAAACCTCAGACATGTTGAAAAAAATGTATATAGACCACAAAATGTAGCTAGCTATCAAAAGAAGCGCCAATCTCAAGACCCTACTCTAGTTCGAATCCGGCTTGGATTGATGAAAACAGGCAGGATTATAAACTCTGGTGCCCAGTTTTCCGATCTGGAGAAGATCAAGGGAAGCAATGAAGAGAACATTCCAAATATTCGGAGCGATGGACATCCTGCTGTTTCAGAAAAGTTAAAACAGCCTATTCGTTCAAAGATAATGTTAGGAGCAGCCAAGCGGATAATAAGACCCACTATGATGTGTGAGAGGAGCTGTGGGAAACCTCAAAACCAAGCACAAGCTTCAGTTGAAGGAACAAGACAGTTCTCCAGACAGTCGGCACTTATAAATTCAATCTCATCACCTAAAGCTACCACAAACCAAAAGGATATTTTTCAAGAACTGGATAATGTACGTTCTCTAAAGGAATACAGTGAACTGGTTTCATCCAACTCAGAGCTTCAAGACAGAGCTTCAGAGAACTGTAACGCCACCGATGATAGTTCTCATGAAAGTAATATGATGAGGAACTCCTCCCAACATAATCAAACCAGTGCTAATGACAACCAAGAGTCTAAATCAAAGATCAGGCCTCAGTCTGCAGCTTCCGAGACAGACAGCACCATCATCACATACAGTAATGCATCAGATCAGTGCAGCCGGATGAGCTGCTTCCAGTTCCCTTTGAAGAGTCACAGATCATCCACTGAATGCGATCAGCTGAGCCGAATCTGTAGACCTGTGATCAAAAGAACATCTGACAGTAGACCTACATACTTCAAAACTCCTCAGGCATGGAGAAGATCTTCCTCAAACCAAACGGGGAACACAAGAAGGGATGTCAGCAATTCATCCCGAAATAGATGCAGCCTTTCGGATTCAGATTCTTCTAAATCCTCTTCAAGCGACGCGAACTTGCGTGAAGATTACAGATTTGCGAGAAGACACAGAGGCTCGCAGTTATACAAAAAGTGTGCTACTAGTTGTCCAACTAAATTTGTTGGAGAGAAACGTGAATCAGCTGTTCACCCGGACCTCTTGGACAGCCCAAACACACACACAGACTCTGAAATGCTGAAATATCCTTTGGCTGGATGGATGCCACAGTGTCCGTTCACTCTAGATCAACAACAAGAGTCCAAACACACACTTCATTCTACAGATTGTGACAGATTTCAAGACATGAACTCCTCGCGGTTAACAGAGCGAGAAGACCCCCTACCATTACAGCCATCTGTAGTCGCAGACACAAGGAGCAGAGTTGACTCCTGTCCTGAAGAATGTCTGTCTAAAGGTGGGTGCAAAGATAAATGACTGGAATTACATTAAAAGGACTGTATATAAAGCTGCTTAAAGACATGAGACATCATAAATAGTATGTACTGTATATACATTGGGGCATTATTTAAATTTAGTATATAAACAGCCTAAGCATTCAGGGAGGAAGACTTTAATTTGTCATTAGTGGTGAATGTTTGGGTGAGAATCACAGTTTTATATTTAGGGTTAGAGATTTAAAACAGTCCTTAAGCCTAATAAATATTTTACCTAGGTGCACAATATGACATTTCAATTTGATACCTCAAATCATGTGGTTTCAAGAAAGTAAGCAACCACAAGCAATGCGCTAAAATCACTCAGAACACTCTAGCAACCACTTAACATGCTAAAATGAATTATAACATCATAGTAACCACATAACAACATTCTAAAACCACTCAGAACACTTTAGAAACTGCTAAAAATCATGCAGAACATCTTAGAAAGCACAGAGCAACGTGCTAAAAATCACCTTAGGAACTTAAAAATGACCGCAAACACTTTAGTAACATGACAAATGTCACTCAGAATAATTACACAGCAATGTGGTAGAAGCACTTGTTAGCTACATGCTAAAAATCACTTAAGCAACTACACTATGACACTATGAACATATTAGCATGTGCATAGCAATGAGCTAAACATCACTCAAAACACTTTAGTAACTACATCAAATTTGTTAAAAATCACTCAGACCTCTTTTAGCTTTAATGAGCTAAAATCACTCAGAACACCTTAGCAACCACTTAACGTGTTAAAATGAATCAAAAATGAATTAAAACATCTTAGTAACTACATAACATGCTAAAATCACTCAGAACACCATAGAAACGGCATAGCAACGTGCTAAAAAATCACCGTATAGGAACTGAATAGTAATGTGTTAAAAATCACACCAGACACTTTGGCAACTACATAGCAATGTGGTACAAATCACTTAGAACACCTTATAACCACACAGCAATGTGCTAAAAATAACTAAACTTTTCACTCAGAACACTTTAGCAACTACATAAAATGTGCTAAAAATCACTCCGACCTCTTTAGCAACTACATAGCAATGAGCTAAAAATCAGTCAGAGCACCCCAAAAGATGAATAGCAAAAAAATATGTGCTTCACCAAAACTTTAGCAACTTCATAGCAAGATCACTCAAAACATTTTATCAGGCGCATAGCATAGTGCTAAAAATCTCTCAGCGCTTTTTCAGACCGATGAGCTTTGTAAAAATCGACGCGTTTCAGAAAGGCGGGGCATAGAGGAGAAACAATAATGTACAGTATGTGGAAAATAATGTGTTTTTTTAACTTTAAACCGCATAAACACATTTCATTACACCAAATACACATAATAATGTTCTTTTTAGCAGCATCATATGACCCCTTTAACAATCGCATGGCAAGCTAAAATCACTCAAAACAGCTTAGCAACTGAATCGCATTGACCTGGCACAAGTGAGCACCACTTTCGTTTTCATTGGAACTCTTGAATGGAATCTGCTACTTGCTTAACTCTAATATGAACCTTAATGATCAACTGTAATCATCTCTAATTGTCAGTTATACTGAAATTGCAAGGTAAAAGTGATGACAACCAGCTCTTTAGATCATGTGAGGGGGAAAAAACACTGGTGGTTAGGTTGTGATGTTGATGTCTAAAAGGGAAAATGTTATATATATATATCCATATAAAAATAAGGTTAAGTCAAAAAGGTTGTGGTATGTCAGTGTTTCAAAATACTCAATATGTATCTACAAATATGAACCCTAGAAATTCTAATATGCCAGTGTTTTCTGAATATAAGCCAGGATATATAGAGACATAGGACAAACTGGAAATGGTATAGCGTGCAAAATAGGGACTCTGCCTTATCATCAAGCACAGGCCTGTCTAAACACAGTGAGATAACCCGGTTATGAGGTAAAAGACACTGAGGCTCAACAGCACGTTAGTGCCCACTATATATGCCACCACAAACACTTCACATGTGAACAGAGCGCATGAGACAGGCAGGCGCGGGACTACAAGGCCATGAAATGTGAGTAGTTTTGATGACATAAAATGCGCTGTGCGAAATTAATCTTTTGTTTTGTACTGTTCTGTGGTATTGTGCGTTTAAGTTATTTGCAAAACATGTATTTCAGGATATTCAGTGTGGACAAAATGGAACAAGTCAAATGGAACAAGGTGGTTGGAAAATAAAAGGACTTGATGACGTCAGCAGAACGGGATCGTTGTCAGATGATAGTTATTGTTTCTTAATTTTTCTGTTATGTTTTAAAGAAAGTTATGCTTCTTTATTAATTATTTTGCTCCGTAAGAATGAAGTATTATAAATTATTTTGATCAGTATATTTTGGAACCGAAAAAAAAAAACGTTTTCGTAAACGAGAGTCAGTGTGATCCACATGTCGCTGTTTTACATAGTCCTGTAACTAATCATAAGCCACAGACACAGTAGCCTAATAGCATGATACAACAAGCATAGCAAAGTTTAATATAAATATCTGTACAAATGTAGCCTACCAAAACAAACATAGGCAAACGGCTAAGATTTAAATAGCCTTGCAGAGTGCCAAAAATCACCTAGCGACCCTAATTTCAGCACTGCGCATGCGCGCTGCATCACCCAGTCTCCCGTTAGTTTCCTTGGTAACGAGAAAAGGGTGGGGGAAGGAATGAGGTGCATCGAGCTGCGAATAGAAAGGCGAGAGACTGAGGGAAAGAAAGAGGCACCTGAACACATGATCAATCCCTAACGGCTGTTCAACTACTGCCTTAGCCTACTTATACTTCAATACACTGTAAAACAGCGAGAGGCAGAAAAAGGACGAAAAATTAAATTTATCCTGCGACCGCTGCAAAAACACGGATCGGTGAGTGGAAGAGTGTTTCCCTCTGATTACTCGTCATTATACGAATCTTTTTGAGGTAAAAAAAAATCAATAAATGGAACAAATGGGGAGGTAGACGCTTACATTGATCCTTGTATTTGTATGTTTGGTGTTCCCGCCTTTAAAAACTGTAACGTTTAAAATGGCAATAATACTAACATTGTTCTCTAAATGATAGACGCAGATCATTGTCGCTTGTGTAGGAAACATCTCATGTTATGGCGTTTAAAAGGCGTCTTGGTGCGTGGGAAAGGTCCAGCCGTGGGTGATTAATCCGATAAAGAGATTTGTTGAGTGGCTTCTGTAATAATTTATTGTTTGTTGCTTATTTTGGGTGGCATATGGTGTTAATATAGGCCGACAACTCAGTGGAGCATTTAAAGTGGACTAGGCTTGGAAATAGGACCACTAGAACACAATAGCATACATAGGTTTTTATAAGACAAATGATTCAGTCATGTCTAATATTTGTAGTTTTCCTCAGTTAATCGTGTTGTTTCTAAACACCAACATATTGTACATGCAAAACAGAGTAGGTTAGAGGGGTAAGCTGTGACACTTTTCACTTATGTTGTCCTAGTCTAGGCAAAAAATAAATGTGAAATAAAGGTAGTTCACCTAAAAATGAAAATGCTGTCATCATGTACTCACCATCCGCTTCCAAACCTGTTTAAGTTTCTTTCTTGTGCTGAACACAAAAGAAGATATTCTGAAGAATGTTGGTAAACTCACAAGTTGATGGTAGGCCTAACCATTGACTTGTATGGTATTTTTTCCCCATACTAACTGTTTGGATACCACTTCTTCAGAATATATTCCTTTTGTTCAACAGCTGTATGAAATTCATACAGGTTTGGAGCTACTTGAGGGTGAGTAAATGATGACAGAATTTTCATTTTTGGGCGAACTATCCCTATATGATTTAAATATAACAGAATACGTATCAGATATGCTGATACGTATGTGCAAATAAAATGTGACCTACATTAGGTAAGGAAATTACATTCGAATAAAAATATAATAAATATTAATATAAACAAAACATTATTTGCAAAAGCTTCATATTCATAATATTTTAATGAAGTCGTAGGCCTATAGAACTTACATTTAAAATGATATTGTCATAACTAATATTCATATAAACAATTATTTTAAGTTGTATTTTGCTGCATGTTATTTGCATTTTAAAGTTTAATATACATAATATTTGAATGTAAGTTTGTATCATAACTAATATCAATATAAACTATTTTAAGTCGTATTGTTCTTTATATTGTTTTCATTTAAAAAGTTTACTATTTATAATAATTAAAGGTAGTTATATACTAACTTAAAATAAAATAAATAATTATCCCTTGTAGCACCTTAAATATATGATCACAAGACAAAATTTTGTTTTCTATATTTAAATCTAGTTTACTAAGGGTGGCATTCGTAGTGAAATAACATCTAGCCTGATTAAATGTATTGATTGTTTATCATTTACTCTTTCACACAGACATGTCAGAAATTGTGCCCCCTGAAGTGAGACCTAAACCTGCTGTCCCAGCTAAGCCCTCTCATGTGGCCCCGCCTTCTAGTGGTCCCTTTGTGCCTTCACCCCAAGGAACGGGGGGTGAAGGTCAAGGGTCAGGTCGAGGATCTGCATTGCTTGGATACATTGGAATAGACACCATCATCGAGCAGATGCGGAAGAAGACCATGAAGACAGGCTTTGACTTCAACATCATGGTGGTTGGTGGGTGGGAGAGCAGTTTGTTCACATTTACTTTTTACTTTTTTCTCTTTCTTACCATTTCCCCTCTTTTTCTTTCTCTCTAACTCCAGGTCAGAGTGGTCTTGGGAAGTCTACTTTAGTGAATACTCTCTTTAAGTCACAGGTGAGCAGGAGGAGCACAAGCTGGAGTCGTGATGAGAAGATCCCAAAGACTGTTGAGATTAAATCTGCATCTCATGGTACGAGCATACTGATCATGTGATTTCTAAACATTTAACTGTCTCATTTAGTCAAGGATTCACAACTGGATCCATTGCTTGTTCAATGAAAGCTCTTAAAGGCAGAGTAAGTGATTTCTGGTAGCCAATGTTGATATTTGAAATCACCAAAACAAACACGCCCCTACCCCAAAAGGGTCTTGCCCCTATTTTGATAGCTCCGCCCCACATATACGTAGCAACCCAGGCAACGATTAGTTCTGTGAAACAAAACAAAACCAATGTTACACCGTGTCTACGGACGTGAGCGGCGCGGCGCAACAAATCCCTGACAGAAAACTGCTGCCGGGTTCTATTTTATGACGTGCTGACACAAATTTCAAATGGTTTTCAACGGTCGTTTGATCGCGTCCGGTGTAGGCAGACTTTAGCTGTTGTAGACCCGGTGTTACTCACCTATTGAGAAGAAACAAAGCAACCTCGGCGTCCGATCGCAGGCCTCCGCTCCTTGAGTTCTCTCCAGCGCTGGAAAGCTGATCCGATATTTACACGGGTCCTACTTCTTGCCTTATCGTTCCGCAGACGTTTTCCTCTTTTGTTTTTTATCCGCCATCTCTATCTTTCTGTCGCTCGGCTCGCTAATGTCCGTCCCATGCACTGAATGCGCTCTCCTCCACATCACGAGTAGACACGCCCCTTATTGCTGATTGGCTACAAGTTTGTTTTGTTATTCGGCCCGAATCAGTTTTCTAAAGTGTTTTTGAAAAATCACATACCCTGCCTTTAAGCACTGGTTGCTGAAGGACAGACCTTTCACTGGATGGAAATAGACATCATGAGCTAATTAAGAAAGACCCATTTAGTGTCGGCTGATGTAATCAATACACACTAGGGCCTGTAGCACAGTGGCGGCCATATGTGTTTGTGAGTAAGATATGTCTAGATTGGCATGTTTTGTGCCCTGGGCAAGTTAGGAGGCCAGCTGTTGGTGAATCCCCTATAGGTAAGTGAACAGCTGGCAAACTAAATGATATCATATATATATATCCAAATGCTGTTCAGAAAAAGGCTGGATATTTATTTCTTGTTGACCTTGTGTGATATTGTTCTGATGGTGTTTCAAATGTACTGTAGGTGTAAAATAGGTGTTTGGTGGAAAATATTTTAAATCATCTGACTTAAAGGAATAGTTAACCTGAAAATGACAACATTGTCATCATTTACTCCCCTTCATGTCATTCCAAACCTGCATGACTTTCTGTCTTTTTCAAAGTGACCGTTCACCCCAAAATTAAAATTCTGCCATTATTCACTTAACCTTATGTTGTGAAACCCATAAGACTTTGGTTAAACGTCAAAATACAACTTAAGATATTTATATCATACTTCCTTTGAAAATCCAGGTCACCAAATTTAAAAGATCCAAGACTTGGATTAAACTGCTTGATTCATATGGATTCATTTTACAATGCTTTTATGACCTTTTTGGATCTTCAAAATTTTGGTAACTTGGACTTTCCGTTGATGGACAGAAACCGTTTAGGTTTTTTTAGAAATATCTTAATTTTAGGGCTGCAAAACGATTAATCGTGATAATTCGCATTTAAAATAAAAGTTAATGTTTACATACTATATGTGTGTGTACTGTGTATATTTATTATGTATATATAAATACACACACACTGTCATATTAAAAACATGATTTGTATGTATATATATATATATATTTATACTTGTATATAATTTATATTATATATAAATATAAATGTTTTATATATAAATATAACATATTTTTCCTTAATATCTACATGTATGTGTGTTTTATATATACATAATAAATATACACAGTACACACACATTTAGTATGTAAACATAATTTTACAAAATTATTTTGAATGCGATTAAACGCGATTAATCATTTTGCACAGCCCTATTTCAATTGAGTTAGAAGATTAACCAAAGTCTTATGGTTTGGAAGGACATGAGCGTAAATGATGACAGAATTTTCATTTTTCAGTGAACTGTCCCTTTAAGAATGTTTTACTGTTTTTGTCCATATAATGGAAGTCAGTGGTGTCCACACAACACTGGACCCTGTTCATTATATGGACAAAAATGGTGTTATCTTATGAGATTGAACCACTGTATCCTGTCACAAAAACAATCACAGTTATCTAAAATGCTTTATTTGTAGCTGTGATAAATGTTGATTTTGCAGTGATTGAGGAAGGAGGGGTGAAGATGAAGTTAACAGTCGTTGACACACCAGGTTTTGGGGACCAAATCAACAATGAAAATTGGTGAGTATTGTGTGATTTCTCTGTTAAAGCCAGAGGACTGGCAGCTATTTTTAACCGATTTAGTTTTTGCAAATGATCCAAAATGCCACTGCATCCTGCATCACTGCATCTAGGAAACTGAGGACATGCATTTGTGTCAGCTGAAATAAATGGGGTCAGTTGTGTGCTTAATTTCTGCTGCTACTAACTGGCATCAAAAACGTGTTCCAAGTGTAAGGGGCAGTGTTTTGACTTCCAGATTTGCACTTAATTTGCCCAGACAAGAATCAGATTGCTGGTAGGGATGCCAAATGTAAGTGTGGTTTGGCAGCTCGCCCTCAGTGATGACATCCAAGGATCTCAGTTAAAGGGACACAGCGTTTTTCCTTTGTCATTCAAATGCCTCAGACAAAATAGTGCTGCACTGGCTGTTGGGTGCTGATGCTGACAACAACAACAAAAAAACAACAACTGCCTTTTATGCAGCTTTTTATTCATACAGAACCATAGCTTAAAACCTAAATTTCTTTTTAATTTGTTGCTTGGGGTAAAAATAAGTTCGAAATACGTGAGCAGTGGTATACTGTTTGTTAATAGAGAGAGGCATTTAGATGAATATGTAAATATGTTCTGTGCGCTTTTCTCTCAATAACAAAATAAACACACAGCAAAAATGATAACAGTGAGAAAACAGAAGTTGATCTGATCATAGTGATGTGGATATGTTTGCAAAAGCTCTGCAATTCGGCACTCCAGTCACATCACGTGACGTCATGTTTATTTATGTAGAACTTTATACAATAGACTGCTTTAAAGCAAGCAGCTTTATGGTATTAAACATGAAAAAATAGCGTCAGTGGTTTTTCATTTGCTGTTTCAAAGTTTTATGTACTCTAACATAGCTTACAACACGCAACACTGTTGCTTTTTCCCCCCGATGTGTTCCTAGCTGGGAGCCCATATCCAAATACATCAATGAACAATATGAGAAATTTTTGAAGGAAGAGGTCAACATTGCTCGCAAGAAACGCATCCCTGATACCAGAGTGCACTGCTGCTTGTACTTCATATCTCCAACTGGACACTCGTGAGTTTGAATTATATAGTAATATTTTACTTTAACTCATATCCCATGTTCTCAGTTGAGAACAGCAATAAGATAATGGATTTCTGTGTATTCACATCTTTGAGATTTCTTTTTATTATTTGTCAGTAGTTGAAAAATGCTTGTAGTTGCAGCTTTGTTAATTAAAAACAACTTGTCGACATTGTAAAAGGTTACAGAGAAAAAACTGGGCATCTGAGGATGATACACTACAAGACTTTCATGTCGTTCTGAACACACAGACACGAGACAAATGAAAACAAAATGTGTTCAAAAATGGGCTCAAAATATCAAAAATGTTTGATATCTTTGGACTGCACAGAATCATAGTCTGTAGTTAAAAATTTAAGTCTGTGATCATCATACGCTATATGATTTTCTGTGGAATCTCTCATCTCAAATTTGCAGACTGGCTCTGACTTTCGACAACTGTCATCAACTTGTCCAGAATGCAAATCTGGGCAAAAGTCGTGTAGTGTATTCAAGCAGCTGTGTTGATTTAAGACCGTGTTCATTCAGCCAGCAATGCTTGACTGAGCTGCATTAGGCAAACTGTGAACCTCAGAAAGGCCAGTGGCCCCGTAATCAAATCTGCCTCTATCGCTCTATTAATTATATCTCTTTCCCCTTTCTCAGGCTTCGCCAGTTGGATATTGAGTTCATGAAACATCTGAGTCGTGTGGTCAACATCATTCCTGTCATAGCCAAGTCGGACACACTCACTCTTGATGAGAAAACTGAATTTAAACAGAGGGTGCGAATGAAGACAGGTTCACATGGTGATTCAATATCAAGTTAGTTTTCTGGCACCGATTAACTACTGTTCACCATATTCCTTTGCAGGTGAGGAAGGAGCTGGAAGCGTGTGGGATTGAGTGTTACCCACAGAAGGAGTTTGATGAAGACATGGAGGATAAGAGTGATAATGACAAGATCAGGGTAAGGGGAACTTTGCACATCTTGCATGCTGCTCTTTTTTTTCAACATCTCTTATCTTTCATCCCTCATCTGTTAGCCTGTGTGTTTGTCCCATTAAATCTGTGCATTACAGGAGGCAATGCCCTTTGCAGTGGTAGGAAGTGATAAAGAGTACCAGGTCAATGGCAAACGAGTTTTGGGTAGGAAGACAGCCTGGGGAGTGGTGGAGGGTGAGTGGGCAGAAGTGTTTGCTGTGTCATTTCACTTGTTTTTATGCAGATTTCTGAAATAAAAAATGGTATTCTGTTTGTTTCACTGTACCAATTGTGATTAATATAGTTATGTTTTTTAGGTGGTTCTATTATTAAACAAAGTAGATGCTGTAGTGATTTCTTAGGCAGGACAGGTCAAATACTGGAGTAATTAATGAGAACTTTCCGCAGCTAACAAACTAACAAACTAACAAACCTATAATATTTGGGTCATTTTCTATATTGGGTGCATTTTCTGTCCCTGCAGAAAATCATCTTATGTGTTGCATTTAAAACATGGACTGAAATTGCTTCCACGGGGATTATGTGTTAGGTTTATATGCATGTTTGCACAAAGTAATACAAATATGTGAACATAAGGCATTTTAATCACTTTTTCAATCTAATGACACGTTCTCCAGTTTTCTCAGGTGCTATTAAGTCACAAATGTTACAAAAACAAACATGTTTTCTGCATGTTTTCCACTGTGTTAGTATATACTTAGGGCAGCTATAACAAATGTCAGTTTCCTAATAACCACGTTTCAGGGTAACTTTTTGAAGCATTAAGTATAAAGAATGTATTTGTAATTGTGTACAGTATATTGTGTTGATACATATTTTCTGACAAAACATGTTTTTTTTATCCCTCTAGTTGAAAACCCAAATCACTGCGAATTCTCCCTACTTCGTGATTTCATGATTAGGTCATGTATAAAACTTTATTTGATATACTAATCGTAATTTTATTGCATTCACTACTGTTTGGTGTCAGAAAGATTTTTTGAAAGAGTACTTTTTGGAGGAGTGTTCAGCGAGGAAAATGACAGTAAACATTATGTTACAAAAGATTTCTATTTCAAATAAATGCTGTTCTTTCTGTTCATCCTGAAAACATGTTTTCAACAAACAATATTAAGCAGCATAACTGTTTTCAACATTGATAATAATAATAAATGTTTCTTGAGCAGCAAATCAGCATATTAGAATGATTTCTGAAGGATCATGTGACACGGAAGACTAGAGTAATGATGCTGAAATTTCAGCTTTGTCATCACCAGTGTTGGGGGTAATGCATTACAAGTAACGCGAGTTACGTAATCAGATTACTTTTTTCAAGTAACTAGTAAAGTAACGCATTACTTTTTTATTTACAAGAGAATATCTGAGTTACTTTTTTTTTCCAATTTATTGATTGACAGCTCTCCTGTCCCCATGTTGAGAGAAATCAGATGTTACTGTAGTTCTAAAATAAATATGAATATGCATTAATTCATCTCACTCACAAAAAAACAACAACACAGATTCAGTATTCCTCAAAATGAATAAAAATAATGCAACTCGGAATATGACGCAAACCTGCAATAATTAAATGTTAAACAACACAAATATGCTTTATGTATTTAATCCCATTCTATTAACCAATGTCTTTGCTTCTGACCTTCGATGATCCAGTTCAACCGTACTAATAATCACAAATTACTCTAGACAAACATTTGTGTCTTTTTTTATTGCTGAAGTGTTTTGAAATTTGGATGTAAATTTACTTTCCCTTCAACCTGATGCTTATTCATTTCACTTTTGGTGTGAAAAGGGTTTTATATTTGCCAAAAATATAACTTTTTTATTTTAAAAACAAACAAGCAAGCCCTGTCCAGATGCAAAAGTAACGTAACACATTACTTTCCATAAAAAGTAACTAAGTAACGTAATTAGTTACTTTTTTATGGAGTAACGCAATATTGTAATGCATTACTTTTAAAAGTAACTTTCCCCAACACTGGTCATCACAGGAATAAATTACATTTTAAAATGTATTTTAAAAAATCAGTTGTAATAATATTCCACAATATTACTGTTTTTACTGTATTTTTGACTGAATAAATACACATTTGACGAGCATGAGAGACTTCATTCAAAAACATTTAGAAATCTTACTGTCCCTAAAGGTTTGAACAGTAGTCTGTATAAATGTATTTATTCACTCATTTGTTAATATTTATTCACATATGTTTCATTGTTTATTGCTCTCTTAATAATAAAATGTATTTTATATAATAGAATTTGCAGGCTTTATGAAATATTTCCAAAAATGACCAGTGACTCAACACAAATAATAATGTTATCGTATACTCAGGTCTCACCTCCAGGACCTGAAGGAGGTCACTCATAACATCCACTACGAGACGTACCGTGCCAAGAGGCTCAACGATAACGGAGGTCTGCATCCCATCTCCTCTGGCCAAGACACACAAGAAAGCAACCTGTGAGGAAACATAGTAAGGATGCGAGAGAAGACTAGGATTCATCTTGTAGTAATTCAGCTGTGCATGCTCAGATGATTTCATCGCTGTGGAGGTTTTGTCCTTATGCTCCTTTTAACCTTTTGTGGAACTTGTCATCATCTCTTGTCGCACAACCTTTGAAAATGAGAAAAAGCCTTCCCCAGTTGCTGGCTTTAATGAGTGAGTTTGCTCGTGATAATCTTGTTCAGGTCTAATGTGATGGTACATAGTCTTGTGCACAAGCATTTGTAATTGGAAACTGCCCAGTGTTGGCACATCTGTCCTCTACTGGAACCTCTGTTAGACACATTTGAGCAGTTTTATATTGTTAGAAGGAGGATTGCACTGCCACTGCAGCCTGCAGCTCAATGGGCCTTATTTATTAAAACATTTAGCACACTTTTAGTACCTATGCCAATTAAACATACTCAAGTTATAAGTAAGCCTACTAAATTTTAACATGCAAGTGTTTTAATAAGTATTTAATCTCTTCGGCCCTATAAGGGCACAGCAGTGTTTCTCTAAGTACATTAGATTCTGTAGTACTAACGTCTTTTTACCTTTGCTGTGTAACTCTGCCAAAGCAAGTCTCAGAGGACTCTGAAGTGACCATTGAAGTATATTCCTACAGATGATTCCAAACAGGTACAACAGTTTAAATGCATGCCAGGATTTACAGTGGCTAATCATAGCTTTCCAGCAGCCAATTGAACTGAAGTTCCTGAAGGAGGAAACCGAACACTGATTAAAAATGATCAGTGCCTTTAACAAATCAAGAGTTGTAGTTTTGAGGTTTTTCTTCAGCACATTTTGTATGGACAACACCCCACGTTTGTGTGAATGAGTATAAAAATTACAAAGCTTTCTCAACATTTTGCATATGGTAACAGTGATTTCGGTCTTATGTTATGGATTTTTTAAAATTTTAATTTCCCATGAGTGCCAACATTTCCAAATGTGTGTTTATGTGTAATTCAACATTCCATCTCACAATATCACTTCACAGATTGATACATTATGTATGTAGGAATTCTATACATACTGAACCTAAATCAGTTCACCAATCATTCATGTTTTTCATATCATGTTTAATTAATGCTGGTGTGGAATAATAAAACACCTTTGAACAATAATTATGAAACATTTATATTGTATTTATGTTTTATTTATTATGATACTTATGTTTTAATTTAATAAACATGTTTGCCATAATTGCCTTGACTTTTTTCGGGACGGGCCCAAACACAACACAATTTAGCAGATGTCTTTTCTAACAGTTCAGTTTCAGTTTTATTGTATAAACAGAAACAGAGAGATGACACATTCCCCACATTTTGCCTGTAGAGGGAGCTGTACGACTAAAGACTAAACTGAGTCAGTATTCACCACAGAGTCCAGTGAGTGGCGCGATTCTGAATCGTCACAGCAACACAACAGTCCACTCTATTCGGTTCACACCGCGTTTAATTACTAGTCCATCCGAATTCTCTCATGTCACGTGTGTGTCGTTCCTGCCATCGTATTTCAAACGCTGTAACATGGCTTTGACTTGATGAAAACCGTTTTATAAGTGCAGTCAGTCTATTTAGATCCTTTAATCCTTTAAACTCGCCCCTCATTTATCATGTTGCAGGGCTATCTATCTTTGAGTGTGTTCTTTGCTAAACGCGCCTGGCGCGGTGACATTTTAACAAACTCTGGCACTGAGGTAATTGGTTTTAAGTTGGTTCTCATTTGGACAACGTTATTTATCGTGGCGTTTTAGACGATACAGCAATACCGTCGTCTTTGACTCTCCGTGTGTCGTTTCCGGTTATTTCTGGCTGCTTGGAAAAGGAGGCGGAGCCAAATGCTCTCCCTGCTCTGTTATCTGAGAGAAGTACTTTTTAGTGAGTGTTGGTTAGGTAGTCAAGTCTACTAATGTAGTGTACTTTCAGACCTCATTTTACTCTTTATAACTTGAATGAATCTATGTTATTGATCCAGTGGAACCCACCGAAACGGTTTAGAGCTTTAGGTGGTGGAGCAGAACTGATTAATTAGGTCTAGATATAACTCTTTTAATAATTTACTCCTTTAATAATGTGTAATTAAGGTAAAGTTGTGTAGGTTACGCAAATATAGACCTTATCCAGTGAAGCTTTATATTGGTTACATAAACGTTTCTCTCATCTTTGTGAGCTCCCCAACAGCTCGCAAGCGGTACTGCAGTTAGTAGACATTTCAAAAAGAGAAATCCACATGCTGCAAGTCATGACAACAAAATGGCTGACCTTCACGAGAACAAAACGTACTCTCTATATATAGTGACCGCAATTTTCACTAGATTCGTTTGCTATAAAAAATGAAAAACATGTTTGCATGTGAATCAAGTTAAAATACATTATTCATTTTGCCAACATATGAAATGTATTGGGTGTGTTCACTTTATGTGCATTTAAAAATCATAGCTTTATTCTTTTGAACCTTACTTCTGTTTATCATGTTGGTTATTATGAAAAAAAAATGCATATGAACAGACAAAATAAGTCCTCCCACGGGTCAAGCTCCCTTCCCCCTCACATTAAGTCTCCCTCCCCCTCCGCCACGGCATTCTTCTCCGTTAATATTTAGTAGCTGTTCACAAATAAGCGTAAGTAAAGTCATAAGAGCAATTTCAACTCTCATGATGTTCTTCATTAACGGTTCACTAATATGGACTAGTATTTCCTGCACTACTATTCAGCAATGCAACCGCTGCCAGTACTTCGATTCACCAATGATTCTTTTGAGTCTGTTCTTATTTTAGAACCGAATCAAAATATATACCAAGGTAGTCCGATTGGCGACCGAATGACTCTCATGAACCGGTCCAGAATAAAAAACACGCATTGAGCGGTAACTCATTGAAATAACTCACACAAATTGTGTTCATGACCGATTCGAAATGAACCATAAACTACTTTTAGCCCACTCAGGACTAAATCAATACGTGTTGTTCACATGACAACGCTTATGATGCGCATTATAAGCTTTGGTGTATGGTGGCAACTCATATTTATATTTAGAAAGGTGGTGCTATGTAGCAGTTCAGAAAGGATTGAAAACCGAGGACATGGATGCCAGGCAGGGGAGTAGTTTGTGGAGGGATATAACCCCCCCAATAACCAAAACTAGCAAGTACAACCCCCCCAATATTTATACCATGGTTAATGGAAACCTCGAATCAGGCTATTAATTCATTATTTAAATCGCGCCTTCAGCGCATTTATAAGCGCTAACTTCACGTGCGAACCGAACGGAGCAGTTATCAGCACAATATGACTGAAGGCAGCGCTGTTCACGAGCGGCGCGCGAATCACGCCAGCGCACGAGAGAAGTGTGATCATATTTGCGCGAGCCATTCCTATCGCAAAGCTGATGGTCAAATATGTGATCTATTTGAATTATTTAGAGAAAGTCGAACAGTATCTTAAAAAGGCAAATAACTAAAAACTGATGAAAAGAGGAGAAAACAGTCTTGAACCAGCACTAACATATATAAAAAACCTTTTAAACTACTCATGACCACCTTTACTAGAATTTATCACATTTATTGTAGGCTTATTTATTGTGTAAAATTTAATCTAACTTGTAGAATTTATATTAGATAATCTGTTAAGGGAATAGATTTTTCCCTATAGATTTATATTGTATTACAACTGTGGCATGTTGTAGCTATTGGTTCTAAATGTGCAGGCGGTTGTTTCTTCATAACAAATGCTATACTGGTTAATTTAAAAAAAGTCATTATTGGCCTGGTAATAATTAATAGGCTAGTCTTATTATAACAAATGCTACAGTTAAGAACTATGGTACATGGCCTTCCGATATTTCAAAAGATGGCATAGATTAAATCATTAAGAGCCTGATGAACTGTTAAGGAGTAAGAAATAAACAATATCAATATAAGAAAATGTTAAGTTAGATTGGCATGTTGAATTAGAACATTCTGTCAAACTATAGCTTATAAGTGCCTAAATAATATAAAATACACACACACACACACATATATATATATATATAATATTCAACTGAACATGATTGAACCAGTGGGAAATTGAGTCTGACTAATCACTGCTGATGGATTTTAGAAACTACGTCAAATTTATTAACGGACATTTTGATTGAAGACTGAGCACGCGTTACTGAAAACGTTCCTATGCTGGTAGGAGGTGCTTAATTTTCGATTCTCCTGCTGTCCCGCGAAACGCGTGTCTCCTCCCCCTGTTGTTGTACCGTTGGAGAGGAGAAGAGAGCGCGAATCGCCAAGCAAACTACACTTGTCTGTGGTAGAGTTGCTGTCGCTCTCACTGTAGCCTACAGTCAGTCACCTTGTGCAGCTGTCTGTATGACTGTATGTGATTCCGTTGCGTGACGATAAAGACGTTACCAACAGAAGCCGCGTTTGCTAATGTGCTGTTTTTAAATTGATATAATACGAAACGGAGACCGTCGTTGTAACGACTTTTTGGAGGTAACGTTACCGGTTGTAAGGCACTCCGACTGACAAAAACCATAGACTGGGTGAGTTTTCACACTTCTGAAAAATCAGTTGTCTTTTTTTTTGTCTGAGAATATTTCTAACTTTAATATACATTCTATGTTTGTATTTAAAATGTAACGTGATTTACCTGTCACATAATTGCACATCAGGTGCAAACCCATTTACAAACTTTATATAGGCTATAGAAATTTTTTTTATGTATACTGTCTATATGCTATTTATGATGAATTTATATAAGGTGAAATTTAACTTGGGTATAATTTTTTGGAGGGTTTGGTTTCCCAAAGTGATTACTACAATGTAATTCCTATCAAACCTGGAAAAATCACTTCTGTTTACAAATACAAAAAATAAAAAAGTCTGCATGTGTAGATTTATGTAATATTTACATTTTTTTATGTTGGCTGGCTGATATTGATGTGAATGTTGCATTGTTTGCAAAAGTTTTGTCACTGATGTCACTGAAGAAATCTAATTTGTCAGCCATGATTCATTATTCCATTAACAGAGGTGTCCAATAACACTTACCTGTGGTCGTCATGTGATCTCAAGATGTTGGCCCCCCTGAGGGACCCATTCCACTTAAAGTAAAATAGCTCCAATTAAACTATGGATATTTTTTCCCAAAGTCTTCATCTCATTTATGTGTAAATACTGTTAAACATATATTTATATATAAATGTACTAATCATTTTTAATTCTTAATTTTTTTAATGGGGAAAACTTACAGAGACAGAGAAATATCTGAAAATTACTACAAAAATGACCTTTAGGCCTAATTAAAATGGTATTATTTTTGTGCCACTAATACTTTAACAAAGAAATTGTTTTCAAACAGGTTTCCCTCAATACTTCCTCACAACTGCAATTGGTCAGTAAACAGCTCCACCCCACATTGGTTGAGCCAGTGTTGCTATGTCAGACTGGTTGGTATTCTCAAAACAGTGCATTTTTTTGTAGTGCCAGAGCGTTTAAGAAACCTTAAATAAAAAATGTCTGTGTTCTTTCAACATATCCTGATATGTCAGCTTTCTTTGGTGGTTGGAGAAGGATTACCTTTTCATCTGAACAGTTTGGAAATTAGCATTATTTTTGCAATTCCATTCAGTTCTGTTTGTGGTGGAAAAATGACACACTTCATCTTTAATGATTCAATCAATCATGCCCCAAACAAGACCTCTGAATTAAGGATCCACTGAAATGTTATTGTGAGTAATGGGGTTGCAGTTTTCCAAGTACTGCAGTTCATCATTTTTTTATTTTGCTTGCCATCATTAAGCCTAAATATAATATTAATAGCAAATTGCTTGTTTCATATCACTTGCTAAAACAGAATAGCATGATGCTAGCAATGCCAATATCATTGGTCAGATGGGAATGCATGAACTGATAAAAAAATGGATAACCTGGATGCAGGTCACTTTGAGTTAAAGTGTTTACCAAATTAGGTCAGAGGCCATTAGACTGGGTAAATTAGGTCAGGGGCCTTTAAATGGTAATTAGGGAATTATGTTAATCAAACAACAACATTGACAAAAAAAAATCACATCACACAAATGACCCTTTCTGTACAAAGCAAACTTATTAAATATGAAAAACAAATGGTGTCCCTTCTTTATTTTAAACACCCAAAATTGCTCTATGAATATGACCTTGGCTTCTTTTGAAACCGTATATGAATAGAAGATTTGATTTACCATATGCGCATACTAGGGATGTAACGATTCACTCAACTCACGATTCGATTCGATTCACGATTTTGATTTCACGATTCGATTCGATTCACGGTTGTTTTTTAACAAAATGAGATTTAAGACAAATTATAAATTAAATGTGTCCTTTTACCATCTAAACTTTTCTAAAGACAGTAAGTTCCCCTCAGACATGAATTCTTATAAACTCCTACACCTAAATGAATCGCGATTGGTTTAGCATCTCAACCGATTTGAATCGTCACATATTTAAATCGATTTCCAACTGGCTCGCAGTTAATCGTTACATCCCTAGCGCATACTGTACTTGCACTAGGGATGGGCGATATGGGCTTAAAAATATATAACGATAATTTCTGATATTTATTGCGATAACGATATCAATGACGATAATTTAGGGAATCCTGTTTCTTTAGAGAAAAGTATTATCTTTCCTATTTTTACCCAAAACAGGGTGTTGTGAGCATTACTGAGTAGTAAAACTGTGTCGCACACGTGCTACTGTAGTACATTTACTCAAGGCTCAGACCGATTTTTGTCGCACTGTACAGTCCTATCCAAACCTGTTCCAGATTGTAGAAGGAGCTGCTCAATTTCATGTCCGCCTTCCTTCACGTCACTCCACACGGTCGCACACAGAAATATGTCAACAACTAGACTTTATCGTTATTATCGCGGGAAGGCGAATTCTTATAGTGTGGAGAATTTTTACCGGTATATCGCAAACGATAAGATATCGCCCATCCCTAACTTGCACAGACGATTTTTGCATACTGTACGCACATCTCTTACATGCACTTTGATTTTTCTCTAGCTGCTGCATAATTAGTCAACTGTTTTTTATTTATTTATTTATTTTTTGGCATTTTGCCTTTATTAAGATAGGATAGTGTAGAGTAGAAGGAAGCGAAGTGGAAGAGAGAGGGTGGGGTGGGATCAGGAAAAGTCCTTCAGCCAGGATTTGAACTTGTGACACCCGCAATGCAACGGTGTTATATGTTGGCGCACTGCCCACTAGACTATCAGTGCCCACTATTAGTTAATTGTTTTAAAGTTTTTAATTCATGAGAGCTTGATTTATGAACAGAATACAGGGCTTAAAGTTCTCCGGCACCGTGCGGCGTTTGGCTGTGGGAAAAAAAGATAGTCGTCCTACATTTAAAAACACTTCTTGATATCATCTTCGAGTTCATGAGTTCACCTACCAATGTATGAGATTAATTAATAGTTTGTCCACAAAGTGGCAACACTGCCCCAAGCCGTTGTTTCACATGATTTTATGAGGGAGTCGCTTATAACTTCTGGAGAGAAATTGCGCAGACATTGGACAGGGATGAAAATTTCTAGTGCATGTGTTGGCTGTATATGTTCGCACATGCTATCAAATGGAGTATACCTTAAATGGCTATGCATTTGTACTACTTCATAAAAAGATTTCTTTGAAGATCTTTGAAAACTGATATGCTGTGGCTGGTTTTGGCTTGTGCATAGCTCAAGAACATGGTGCACCTTTGTCTTAAATTTCCTTGATGTCGATCATCTAAGTAGTAAAGTGTGGGATTTGGAAGCCGGTGACAAATTTTATCCCACTATTAACACTACATTACTTGGCTGGAAACATTTTGTGCGCTAGTGAACATCGACATTTGAAGATGGGTAGAATGGTCTGCTGAATCATGTTACCAGGGATTAGAGTAGACGGCAGCAAATCTATCTTGTTAGACTGGAATAGATCAAAGAAAAATCTTTGCTAATCATCAACAACCATTCATAACTATCCTCAGATAGCCTGGGCCTAGTTGAAGGTGCATTCACTTCACAGTTCAGAACCCTGCGGAGCAACATCAAGATATAAATGAACAGTCAAGTTGAGCTGTTGATTCACCACCAGAGAATAGACAGAGACGACTGAGTTATGGACAGCTATTGAAAATGCATGATCTTCAATAACTATAACATGTTTTGCGCTTCATGTCTATGTCATGTGCCACCAAGGTGAATTGTCCTACTTCTTTTGCCTGTCTACTTATTCCACAGCTTTAATAGTTGCTTTTGTTTTTTAATAATATAGCAATATATAATTTTTTCCCTTGACTTGGGAAAAGTCTGTTCTTATAATACATTATTAAACTACGTAAGTTTTTTTTAGTTCCACCCCTAAAGATCTCTTAAATGGTACGGCCCTTTCTGTCAGTAATTTTCCACTCACCCATTGACATTCACTGTGGGGGAGGGGAATGACTGTGCTAGTCTTCAGTCACAGGGTAGCTGTGCTGTTGTGCGATGTATTTCCTGGTATGTTTTCACTTCTATGCTGCGTGACAGTCGTACACATATGTTCACAGATGTCAGGTCTGAGTGTACTTGATTAAAATGCAATTACAGATGCAAGCTGTGCAGTGGCAAGTATAAGGTGTTTGTGGTTCCAAGAGTACATGGTTCAGTCCTCCCTTCCCTTTTAAGCACTGTTAATGTGTACTGTTATATCACACTGGTTTCGCTATAATTTATCCACCAAAAAAAACTAAACAAAATTTAAATATGTTATTTCTTAGTTTTCGTCCATAATTTTTTGTCATAAATAATGCAATGACTTGAAAGCACAAACTTTAATCTTAAAGGAAAATGTGCCTCTTCTAACATGTATTCTTAGCAAAACAAACTCAAAAATGGAAAAATGAAAGGAAGGAGTAAGAGAGCTTATATCCTGAGTGAAGAGACTAGGACAGAACTGGCTGAAACTGGTTTACTTCCTGATTACACAGTGGCATTGTGAACTACAGTTGTGTCGCTATAGCTATTAGTGCCACATAAATCTTATGTTACTGTTTTTATAAGAGTCGAACTGTACAAACTATTTTGTGCATTAAGCGATTACATAAATGTAGGATGTTTCACGATTCTTAATACTGTCGTTGACTATTAATAGTTTAAAAAAGGTTTTAGTTTAAAGATTGATCTTTACTTTCCACAAAATGTGAATCTTTTAAAATATCTCAAAATTCTCGCATCGCAATAAAACAATAGGAAAAGGGGTGGAAGGAGAGCTTCTCATATTCTGAGTGTAGAGAATAGGACAGAACTGGCTGAAACCGGTTGTGGTAGCACAGCTTTACTTCCTGAATGCACAGCAGCACCATGAACAATAAAGATTTCAGGTCACTAGCTATTTGTGCCGTATGGATAATGTGTTATTATTAATTTTACCAATTTTGAACAATACAGCTATTTTGTGTTTTAGATGATTTCACGATTCTTAATGCTGTGTTGTTTAATGACAGGGTAATTTAAGCAATGTTTTAGGTTTTAAAGGTTAATCGTTGACAACAATATCCCAACAAAGAAAAGAGATTAATTTTGAATGAGTAAAAATAAATTACAAATGGAATTTCTTCAGTAAGTCTGCCTTCCAAAAGATCTCAGGTTAGCTGAAGAAGATGAATATTACATCTCTGTAAACCAAATAGCTATCTGTGTTCTTGGTGTCATATCGTGATTAAATACTTTTTATCTTAATGGTATAATAATTGTGGTATATGATCAAGTTTGTATATGCATGTAGTAGATGAATGTAGTAGGTGACTTTAAAGTGGCCACACATTAGTGTCACAATTAAGAATCTAAATAAAAATTGCACTGTCATTTACTCATTCCTAAATTGTATCACAAGAGTGAGTAAATGATGACAACAGTTTCTTTTTGGGTGGACTGTTATTTCTTTCATTTCACATGATAAGAAAAATACAAGCATCATCATCTCAGTGTTCTGCTCATACAATAGTACTGCTCATAGTAGTTGGCTCAACACCAAATATTGGCTTCAGTATGATAACCAGCCACTGGTATCTCCATATAAATCGATACAAACAGACAGTAGGCAGGCCGTGGAATATGCATGATAGATTTGTGTCACATGTAACAGGAACATTAGCTAAACTAATAATTTAAATACACATAGTATCAATCATTTAAAGAAAGATTCCATGATAAAATGTATGAGCAAATGATGATCAGTTGTGTTTATAAATATATTTTCCAATTATTCCAAAAGAAAAAAATACATCATAATTGAGCAGGAAAATAATAATTAATTTACTTTGCTCATATGGATAGACACAAATATGAATAATGGGACAAAAAGTGTAATGTTCTTATTTAAAGTGTACCCTTTTTCCTCAGTCTTGCATGCTTAACACCTGTTGCAAGAATGTCCACGTAATCTGATATGGCCTTTGTAACATATTGGCCATTATTGTGTTGACAAAAATCTTTAATCGATGCATAATTTAAGAGTGAAAATTTCAAGTGAGAAGGTATATCGCGCTAACAAAAGTGGCATGATGAAACTGTGCATCGAATACTGAGAGCATTACCAGCGGTTAGACAACACCTAAAATCTCCTGCAAAGCACATGGCACAGCCCCGTTCCTGTCACCCCTCCCCCATGCTTATATATCATGTGGTGCCTCATGATTGACTTCTCCTGGCTTCCTTAATTAAAATGGCATATATGTAAACATGTTACAAGATTGGTAGTATTGCGTAAAAATCATTAGGATTTAAAATGATCAACAGCACAGAAATTGGTTCAAAATGTTGGAGCTTTTTGTTGTTCTCATTAACATGTGGTGTGGACACTCCCCTATGCACAACTGCATAGTGGTATAGTCCATCCTTTCCTTTTGTTTTTCCACTTTTATCTCTTTTTCCTTATGAGGGGTGCTGTTTACTATTCATGTATTTAACAACCAATGAGCTTTTTGCTAATTAATAGTACCTGAAGGTTTTAGGTGGGAACCATTTTACTTTCTCTATTTACAATGGGGTTTCATCTGTGTCCGATCTTATCTGCGTATTTTGTTCTGACTATTTGTTTATGGTTGCTGACCTAATTAAGCCCTGGTTAATATATTTAATCATACTTAATGTCTCTCTACAGTGCTTGGCTGCGTTCCAAAGCTCATCTGCGTATTTGCATGCATGTGACCATAGCAGTTTAGCGCCATGCTATGCTAGTTATGCTACAGGAACTATGCAGCAGTGTCATATGTACATCTTTTCCATCATCTCTATTGCAAGTGTTCGGTGGAACAAATGGTTTGTTTCTTGCAATCGGTTTATCCAACCGGGATATGTGCTAACAAACAATTTAAGATCCAATTTCTAATGTTTAATGGTACCTTACAGACTTATTAGCTTTTTCTGGAAACCAGTAGCGTACAATAATAATGTTACCGATACCGAAGTTTTCAACATTCAAACTGAGGCTTCCAAGACACTTGGAATGGTGTGAGGGAATTATGCTTGTTCATCTGTGCCTCTGCTTGCACATCTGTAAGCCTGTGTGCATTTGATGTAGTTTATGTGAACCCACTACACACACACACACACACACAAATTGTACTGAACTGACAGCATGAAATCAATACTGGTCTCATAGGGTAAGTGACAAATCGGTCAACAGCGCAATGTGTCGTTTTTGCGCAAGCAGTGGCACCAAATTGAATTGGCAAAATAATGACAAAACGGCTTTGCCAAATACTTTTACCACCCTTTCTGCCCTACTTCCTGTTATCATTTGTGAAAACAGGTAGTATCAGTTTTTTACCTCATTCATTCTTTGTGGATTTGTTTTAATAACTAACACACTTGAATGGCGAGGCTTCTTTTCCTCTCGCATTATGTCCTCTGAGAACAAAGATATCAGATTCCTGTTTCTTTGCCTACCTTCTGACTTCATGCTACATCCTAGCTTAAAAATAAACAACTAATCTACAAAAATTGGGCTAAATTGTCAGCTCTTCATTTCTTATTCTCATTTCTTCATTCACTCTTCAAACTCAGAACTGTATATTATAAGAACAGGAACACTTTCCTCAACAGTAGCACTTTTCACTTCACGTGTTATCAAACAACATTACGGATTACAACATTGAATTACATTATTCATATCGTTGCTTGTCTATTAGTTGTCCGTTCTGCTGGAACTACAGGAGAAGGTAAGGGAGTAGATACTGTTATTACCCTTCCTAATCAATGAAAACGGCAGACTGCCATTTAATGCTGTTTCCTGCGCCTGGCTTCCTCTGCCGATATAAGTTAGATTGTCACCCCCTCTCAGTCCTTATAATGGTATGATCCAAACTCTCCCAGTAATTTTCCGTTGTCTGCTCTGCTGAATTACTTGGTAGCAAGAGGGTGGAGCTACACTGCAGCTGACTGTGCTCTAGAACTAGGCTAATTTCAGCTAGTTTAATATGTTGTGTAGTCCAACTACATTATTTTCGCACAGTTTTCTATTTTTAACACTTTTTCAAAGCATGTCCACATTAAAGTTTATGCTATGAGAAAGAAAAACATTTTAAATTAGGCTAATTCAAAGAAGAAAAAAAAACAATATTAAGTGTAATTATACACACCGTACTGTTTTTTTTTTATTTGGGAGTATATTAGTGTCTTTGTTGATTTAACTATTAATAGTAATACCCCTTCAAAATAATGGTACAATCCTGTCCAAGCCCCTCCCCCACCCATCCCCCAGCCTGCTCAGTTTAGTGCTAGACTTTTGATTTAAGGCTAGAGAAGGCTTGCAGGTTTTGCCTCCAAGCAGAAGGTGGCCTGCATTTGATGATAGCAGTGTAAGCTCAAAGTTCTCTGTCTTTCTGTCCTTTTGGAAAAAATTGTGTCTGTTATGATTAGAATCTTTGAGTGAATGGTTTGTTTCTTTAGATTGTACTTATCGTAATGTTCTGTGAGTGGCTTGTTTGCGATTTGTTAGCAACAGCGGGAAAGTGCTAGCATTTGGAAAAGAACATGTATTCACCCAGGTGTAAGATTGGTTGGTTTTTAACCAGTTTATTTTGGCAGATATATTGTGGTTTGGGTGTGCTCAGTCCTGATCGTGAAGAACTTGCTTCAAGAATCATTTAGGTAATTTATTTCATCTCTTGAGGAATCATATTTTCATAAGAGGTCATTTTACTATAAACAGTGAAATTACAGAACTCAAAAGTTCCTTGCCGTCCAAATAGCATTTAGGTATTTTACACTGCAGTAATGACTCATTTTGAAAAAGGCCACAATGTGATGTTTAGGATGCTGGATTCATTTGAATGTCCCCACCCCTGCAACATGCAGAATTGTCTTGGTGAATTGATAAAGAGAGAGCGGCTGAGGTACTCCATCACTGGAAAGGTTACTACTGTTACTGTTTAAAAAAAGCGACAAATTAAGATGTCAGGTAAGGTACCCAAACAATTAGTTCATGGTTGTAGAAAAACATCATCTTTACATGCCCATCCAAAGGTTTCAAACATAGGTGGAATAGGTGGCTGAAATTTTATTGGTAACATTGAGCCTGATTGTGTGAATGTGGGATCATTTGTTTGTTTGGCACATTTTACCATTGATTCACAGGTTCAACTGTGATGCAGGTAAGTAAACAATTTAATTCAAATTTTGTCATTAGTGTTTGTTTTATCAGCAAAGTGCAACGTAACGCTAAGCATGCGTTGTTTGTAATACTCATGTGCTTGTCATATAAAATACATAAACTGGTATCTGGAGACAGATTTATTAACTTTTCGTGTTTGTAAGTAGTGTTAAGCCAGGTACACATTGTACGACTTTTTGCGAATCCTAAAAGATTCATCTGATCCTACGCCAAAATCAGCAGTCTTTGATCGCTGGTTTGACATGTTCCCAATTTGTGCGACAACAACAAACCTCCTCTTGCTCCTCACACATTGTCATTTTTTCCCTGTTTTTCTTTTCTAGACAAGCCATGATCAAAATTAATGATAGAGATTGTTTTTGCTTGCTAGCCACCATTTCAGTTCCTCATGTGAATGTGCCTAACCTTTACCGAACCTGTCATGGATTGATGACGTAAAACTCTGCAGTAATCTTCTTGTGTATGTCTGTTTTTGAGTCCTTAATGTTGTACAGTCTGACATTAATGACAGCTAAGATCCCACAGTGTGACATGGCTTATAGCTGGGATCATGTTCATACAGTCTATTTGTAAAGGACTACTATAAACAGGTCATTGTGCACCCAGCTTTAGTCTGGATTTTTCACCGTTTGCGACTTTTTAGATGGTATATTAAAGGGGTCTTATGATGCTATTTTAAAGATCATTATTTTGTGTATTTGGTGTAACGTTCAAAAACCACATTATTTTTCAAATACTGTACATTATTGTAGGTCCTCTATGCCCCGCCTCTCTCAAATGTGTAATTTTCTACAAAGCCCCTCCTTCCGACAAGCACAGCTTGCTCTGATTGGCCAGCTGACCCAGTGCATTGTGATTGGCCGAACACCACAAGCACGCGTCGGAAATGTAACGCCCCTTTCCATAATCGCAAGCTACAGCTTTCAACATAAATGTAAAGACAGTACATAATGCCCTTAGTTTTACCATCAGTTCAAGCCCGAAAGGGGAACAGAGTCGCGTGACAGACACAGTGATGATTCTCGTATGTATTTGCAGTACACAAGCCGCGATTAAGAAAGCTGACTCCACTGTGATGTGACCCTGTCTCTCTCTCACGCACACACACACACACAACACGATACTCTACACGGCGCAAAACTCCGCATTTGAACAGTCAATAGCAAATACCTAAACTAATAACAAAACAGTAGCTGATTCAGAAGCGCCAGATTGTCATAGCAAAGTCAGAATTACCTCCTCTCCTAGGTTCACGAAACGGTCGTCCATAAAATGCATTGCTGTTCTGTTGTAAGTAATCTTAAAGATTCCTAAATGCATCTACTTTCAGAAGGCCAAATAAAGTGCTTTTGCTTTCGCCTAGAAAGATGTGGGGGCGTGTTTGAATGAGGCGTTTTAGCCCGGTCTGGATCAGCCTTCTCTTTTAGATAGAATAAATCCTTTTGTGGGAGACTTTGAGCTTTGTAACTCTGCAGACATTATACATCTTATACATGCACAAATAGCTACATAACACACTAAAGAAAAGGAAAAATAGAAATCGCATCATATGACCCCTTTGAATTTGGTTTTCAACAAATTATGCATAATATCTTTTGTAGGCTCTTTGCCAATTTAGTTCCATATCAGGTTTTTAAAAGTTTGCATACTTGTGGAAGAGCAACATCTTTTGGGTTTCCAGTAAATAACATCACTTTAATAATCTGATACTGCTTGACTTGAGTGAATCTTTAAAAGATTCAGTGCTCAGTTAAAGTCTACAGACATTACTTAGCTGTCACTCATCAAGCACAAGGTGTCGATTGTGAAGACTGCCTGTGTGAGTTGAAGAAAAGACCTTTAGGCCAAATACATGTACACGTAAATTCAGATGTGAATGCTTGGTCAATGCATTGCAAGTGTATGAAATTCTTGCATTGTTGTTGCTGTGATCGTTATCAGAGCTCAGTAATCAAGGCAGCGAGAGTTGGTTACCTTCAAATGTACTTGTCATTTGCACTTATATTGTTGCTCTTTTGTTAGTTTTGACTTCTTTTATTGTCCTTATTTGTAAGTCGCTTTGGATAAAAGCGTCTGCTAAATGACTAAATGTAAATGACTGTGCCATTAACTGGATCTATTTTCAGATTTTGTTAGCTATTAACAGGTCAACTTTAACTTACTTGCTCAGCTAGGTTCTCTTCTCACGTATCATGACAGTAATTATCCTCATAGAGAAAAATGGCGAGCAGATGTTTACACCAGGGCTGAAACAATTAGTCGACATTATCAACAACACTGACAACAAAATTTTTTTTTTTTTTTTTTTCGTTGTCGAATAATTGTTGATTTCAGGTGACCTAATGTAAAGGCCTGTAATAACATGGTTTGACCAGTGTGGCGCTGTAGCGCAAGTGATTCCAGCTGCGGTTCAATAGAAGACATGCTAATGAGAAGCACAAACAAAACCGAACTAGTAGAATGTGGGAAAGTTTTACAAAACTACGAACAAAAAAATGCTGTCTAGCGTAAAGGCCCGGTACTCATGGCAAATACTTTTTTTTTTTTTTTTTTTTCGGTTGGGGG
>NW_015650695.1:238642-239540 GCF_001515625.1 Sinocyclocheilus rhinocerous | reverse complement strand
TTTTTTTTTTTTCGGTTGGGGGTAATAAGTTTGATATAAGCAAACAGCACTTTACTGTTAGCGAACATCCTGCTTTTCTCTCAATGACAAAATAAACACAACAAACAGAATTACAGCTTCATAGGTGTATGTTAACCCTGAAATGAGGGAAACTCTGGGTTTTCCGTTTCAGAATGGGAGGTGTCAAACCCGAGAAAGCAGGGTAAGTCAAGCCCGTTTCTGAAAGGGAACAATATATTAAGGCCATGTTTTATTTTATTTTCAAGTGACAGAGTCAGTTACCATGGTTACTTACTCTATGAACCTAAACCGGTCAGGAGCAGGTTCCCTTTCGATACTACACTCGTACTGTGTCTTGCTAGACGCATATGGGGAAAAGCCTTTTTTCATTCACGCAGTGAAACTGCACGGCCATTGGTTCGTGTAGTGTATTAAAAACGAACCAATGGCTAAACAGCGGAGCTGCATGAGTCTATGGCAACGAAGCCCGCCAAAGCCCGCCAGAATGGGCAGGGCATCTGGCTATATAAGTGGGCGTTTGCCACAGGATTCTCAGATTTCTTCTCCTTCAGCGACGACTCTACGTCTCTACGCTGATCCGAAGCCGCGAGCCGTTGACACGCCTTCGCAGCTGGAATCGGGACCTCTCAGCACGGCCTTAAGACGCATATGGGGTCTAAGCCTTTTTTCTCCTGAATTGAAGCCTTTTCATTCACGCAGTGAAACTGCACGGCCATTGGTTCGTGTAGTGTATTAAAAACGAACCAATGGCTAAACAGCGGAGCTGCATGAGTCTATGGCAACGAAGCCCGCCAAAGCCCGCCAGAATGGGCAGGGCATCTGGGGGCATCTGGCTATATAAGCGGGCGCTCGCCACAGGATTCTCAGGTTTACTTCG
>NW_015650695.1:235854-237441 GCF_001515625.1 Sinocyclocheilus rhinocerous | reverse complement strand
GAACCAATGGCTAGGCAGCGGAGCTGCACGAGCCTATGGCGACGAAGCCCGCCAAAGCCAGCCAAAGCCCGCCAGAATGGGCGGGGCATCTGGCTATATAAGCGGGCGTTTGCCACAGGATTCTCAGATTTCTTCTCCTTCAGCGACGACTCTACGTCTCTACGCTGATCCGAAGCCGCGAGCCGTTGACACGCCTTCGCAGCTGGAATCGGGACCTCTTAGCATGGCTGAACTGCTTCTCCGCCACTTCAGCGACGCAGCAGTTCTGGTCCTTTTCCCCTGCCGCCATCCGGCAATACTAAAAGAGCTACTAACAGAGCCTTGGCGTTGTTGCAAATGCCACGCCGTTACTGCAGTTCGTGCGGGTTTCCCCTGCACGCCGATGACAGCCACACGGAGTGCGTTTCCTGCTTGGCGAAATCCCATGCGGAAGCTGCGCTCACGGGAACTATTTGTTCTCACTGTGAGAACTTCAGTCTCGCCTCTCTCCGCTCACGAATCGCTTTCTTTTCAGAGAGCGGCTCCGCCCCTCGCGCCCTCCCGTTTTCTTCCTCCCAGGGACCTGTGAGGAAAAAACAGCAGGGCAGAGGGCTCGAGCGACCGGCTGCGAGCGAGCTCACTTCAGCCAAGATCCCGCGTGCCTCGCTCTCGCCCCAGGGAGAGTATTCTCCCGTCCTTTTCTCCCAGTCTGATCAGCGTCCCTCTGCTGGTGCGAGCGACCTGATCTCATTTGGGGGAAGTGAGGACGAGCTGCTTGATGACAGCATGTCATTAGCTGCATCGGATGCAGAGGAGCTGTTGGGCTCGGTGACTGACACCACCCCCTCGCCATCGTCCGCGCCCAGTGCCACCAAAGACGGGATGGATGCCGAGCTTCTCCGTATCCTCTCCAGAGCGGTTTTTAGCTGGGTTTAGAGTGGTCTCCGCCAGTGGAGCCCTCACACAGCCGCCAGGCCCCTTGTCAGCGTTCCTCTCCGTTCTTCCCGGAGGTCCATGACGAGCTCACCAGATCGTGGCGCGCTCCCTACTCCGCCTGCCTCCGTACTGCTTCTTCATCCGCCCTCACTTCCATCGAAGGCGCTGAAGAAAAAGGGTACGATAAGCCACCTCCCCATGATGAGTCAGTGGCCGCGCACCTCTGCCCGCCCACGGCCATCGGCTGGAGAGCAAAGGCCGCTCACCCGTCCAAGCCGTGTAGGACCACTTCAGCTCTCGCTGGACGTGCCTACACTTCAGCTGGACAGGCGGCTTCGGCGCTTCATTCAATGGCGGTCCTCCAGGTCTTTCAGGCCAAGATCCTTGCATCCTCCGATGAGTCTGGCCTGGACCCCGCGACCCTCAGGGAGCTGAGGAGTGCAACCGACCTGGCTCTGCGTGCCACCAAGACCACCACTCAGGCGATAGGGAGATCGATGGCCAGCCTTGTGGTGCTCGAGCGGCATTTGTAGCTGACGCTAACAGAGATCAAGGACACGGATAAGATCCCCTTTCTCGATGCTCCAATCTCTCTCAAGGGTCTCTTCGGTCCGGCGGTCAAAGGATTCGTCGAGCGCTTCACGGAGGCACAGAAATCATCCCAAGCTATGC
>NW_015650695.1:205370-235626 GCF_001515625.1 Sinocyclocheilus rhinocerous | reverse complement strand
CTAGTCGCCCTAAGTCTGCGCCGACTCAGCAGCCCGCAAAGCCAGCACCTGCCGCCCCCGCCGTTCAGCCCGCTAAGGCGCAGCAGATGCGGGGACGCTCTCACTTGGCCAAACGCTACCCTCTTCCTAAGCGCCAGGGACCCCGACCCAAGATTGCATTGGGCCCGGCGCCTCAGGCGTCATCCTGATCTGCGAGACAGGAAGAGGACGGGGCCAAAAAGATGGTGGCCTCCGGCCCATCCTCGATCTCAGACACCTGAATCACGCCCTCATGAAAAGGTCGTTCAGAATGATTACACTGAAACAGATCCTTGCGCAAATTCGCTCAGGAGACTGGTTCTTTTCTCTGGACCTGAAGGATGCATACTTTCACATCCAGATAGCCCCCCGTCACAGGCGATTCTTGAGATTCGCGTTCGAGGGAGTGGCCGGTTCTTTCTGCCAGTCCTAAAAGGACACCATGTGCTAATCCGATCAGACAACATGTCTGTGGTGTCCTACATAAATCGCCAGGGAGGCCTCTCCTCGAAGCGTCTCTTCACTCTGGTAGAGCGCCTCCTGGAATGGGCTCATCTCAATCTGCGCTCGCTGAGAGCAGCGCATATACCGGGCAAATTGAACCAAGGAGTGGCCAACCTCCTTTATGCTTTTCCCCCGATCGCCCTGATCCCACAGGTAATCAGGCGAGTAAGGGAACAAAAACACAAGGTTCTCCTGGTGGCCCCCCTTTGGAGGAACCAGCTGTGGCTGTCAGAGCTAACTCAGCTGTTGATAGCGGCCCCGTGGCCCGTTCCGCTGAGACGGGATCTCCTCTCTCAAGCGAACGGGACAATATGGCATCCTCGGCCCGACCTATGGGCCCTGCACCTCTAGCCGCTCGACGGGAGCCTTCGAGCCTCCCAGAGTGAGTCTTAAACACAATTTCAGAGGCTAGAGCTCCGTCTATGAGACACCTCTACGCCTTGAAGTGGACTTTTTTTTTTCTCCGCTTGGTGTCTAAACCGCGGCAAAGACCCTCATACTTCCGATTTGACAGAGGTATTGTAATTTCTGCAAGAGCTGCTGGATACCCATCAACGCTCAAAGTCTATGTGGCGGCTATAGCGGCCTCTCATGCCCCTGTTGCGGGCCAATCGGTGGGCAGAAACAGCACGGTTATCCGCTTCCTAAGGGGTGCCAGGACGTCTAGCAAGACGCAGTACGAGTGTAGTATCGAAAGGGAACGTACTCGGTTACTAACGTAACCTCGGTTCCCTGAGATTCGGGAAACCCAGAGTTTCTTTCGGTCTCCTCCCCCTTTTTACGGCGCAAGCGATGTTTAAATACTTCATTCATTCATGCACGCTGCAAAAATGCTTTTCTTACCAAGTATTTTTTTCTTATTTCAAGTACAAATATCTAAAAATTCTTTAATCAAGATGGATTTTCTATATAAGAAAATGATATAAGACATTTTGTCTTATTTCCTGGGGGATCTAAATTAAGTGCATTTTATTTAAGTAAAATTATCTGCCAGTGTGGTAATAAAAATAAAAATAATCTTTATGCAAATGGAAAACAAGATTATTCGGATTCCAATGTCACACAAGGTTAAATACCATGCGTGTGAATAATGGCTTCAGTGGTGTAGGCAGTAACGCGTTGGGCGCGCAGATGTAGCTTGTGACGCGATTGAGCGGGTTCGAGTGCGGCTTTTGCCGAGCTTGTTCTTCTCACTTTTCCCATCACATATCACATTAGAATTTACTTTCAATAAAATTGAAGAAACTGTTCTAAAAGTGGAAGTAAAGTGCTGAGTGATTAATAATGATAAAAGTATTTATAATTTTAATAAATATAATAATTTACACTGTTATTATTGCATCCTTTTAATGTACAACAATACTGAGGTGCAAATAGTATGTCCGCCAGTATAAAGTATAAATAGCATCTAATTATTATTTACACTTATTTCAAATAACTGCTACTTACATGGTAAATAGAATATATCACCATTTTCACTAAGTGTAAATAGCATCTAGAGCTATTTTCAATTAGCCTACTGTAAATAGGATCTATCGCTAAGAAAGTATGCTAATTCCACTTTAGTGTAAATAGCCGCTGCTGTATTTTTCTTACCCTATTGGTAGATCATTTGTAAAATAAGAAAAATGCACTTAAATTATTATTATTATTATTATATTTATTTATTTTATGCCCGTGGGATACCATGAAAATGAATAGTCTATTAGTTCAATAACCTACTGTTCTGCCAGTTTTCACCTGTGATATTATAACAGTGATAAGAATTAAACTTCAAGTTTTAAAGGGGTCATATGATGCGATTTCAATTTTTTCAATAATGTTCAGTATGTGGAAAAATAATGTGTTTTTTGAACCTTAAACCGCATAAACACATTTCATTACACCAAATATACAAAATAATGTTCTTTTTAGCAACATCATATGACCCCTTTAACTCCGAGTTGGTTGAACCTCCTTATTGAAACGGGCCCCAGGAGCGCCTTGTCCAGACACAGCTTCAGCTAACGATGCTATGGCAAAAAAATCGGCGTCATATATCGGCCATCGGCTGCCCTGATTTCTAAATATCAGTATCAGCCTGAGAAAAACCCATATCGGTCGACCTCTAATGATTAGCCGATTAATCGGTCTAACAGTCGTTAGATTAATCGACTACCAAAATAATTATTTGTTGCTGTTCTAGTTTACACTAATGTCTGCTTTAGCACCCCTTGTGGCAACACTGTAAATGCAATGCGTACTTGCGCAACAGCATTTTTGCTCCGCAACAACTCACGAAATGCAGTTGCATCTTAATTCAGTCTTTTATGATTATATTTGCTCTGTCTTTTTGTCCTTATTTCGGTGAGCTTCACGTTAAATTGCTGTCAGAATGAGGCTTCAGAATACAAGATGGAAGAGGAGAGGCAGTTGAATCTGTCAAGCTGTTTTCATTCTTAATTAGTGAGCAAGCTTTGAAAAACACTGTGCTTTGTCTTGAAGTGGTGTAACCTTGATGGTGGAACGGTATTAATTATTATTATTTTTTTTTTAAAGAAACAAAAACCCACAGATGACCTTGACCTGAGAATAAACAAATGTGCTAGATTAATTCAGTCTGTGGATTAAATTACACAATCTCTGAGATCAAGACACTTTGTATGTTTTGTTTCTTCACTCTTAATTCACAGAAACACTGCAGTTGCTCCTGTTGGCCTTGCTAGAAGCTGAGCTGGTGGCCATTTTGTGTTATTGCAGTGCAAAGTCTGAAATGGCAGAATGGGGGAGGGGGCTCTTAAAGAGACTTTGCTGAAGTCTGGCTCTGAGTGGTAGCTGCAGTGTGCATGCTTCACTGCCGCTGTGCCGTGTTTGGATCTAGTCATTCTATTGGAATTTGAAGCTGTAGATAATGAAATATGTTCCATTTCATGTACCTGTTTTAAAATGTTGTGGGTTTTCACAGTAATAGCGTGTTATTGCTCAGAAAATTAGAAGAATTGATCATTGTAAAATTTGTCACATTTTATAATTAAATTTTAATATGGTAGATCAGATAGTTGGTTAGTTTTTGTATATTTTACCAGAAACCTTCAAACTCTGGCCGATACACGAGGGCTCAGTGACAGCCAGTAAATGAACTAGTCTAAACTGGTTTCAGCCAGTGTCTGCCAGTCATATCTGTGAGTAGCTGGCTGAGCATACAGTAGCGTGGAAAAATGATAGCTGTTTTCTTGTACATTGTTGATGATTTTTTTTTTTTTAGATTGTAAACTATTTAACCAACAGTTCTAAGTTTTAATATATCTTGAATTTTATCTTTGTCATGGTTTAGCTCCAAATGCTTCTGCTCCCCTGAAATTTAGAAAATGGTATATTCCACTTCCAGACATGCATGTTTCTTCCTAGTTGTCTTCGGTCTCAGTCAGGACTGGGGTGGGGGTTTGGTTGTTAGCAGCAGATTTAATTTCAGCTATGTCTCTAGGCAATTTTTATTATATGCAGTTTTAGAAATCTGTATTGAATTCTAAGATTTTAAGACTCAAAAATGAACAAAATAGCATTTTTTGTAATGCACTAGGAAATATCAAAGCACTTACATTACATGTATATTTATTCATTCAACAGGTACTTTTAGTGAGAGCAGCTTATATTGGCCTAAATAACCAAATTAAAAAAATAGACTTAATCAATTATCGTAATATTTATTTAAAGAATAGTACACAGGTACAGCAATATTAAACGTATGAAGCTAAAGCTAGTGCATGGGGAATAGAGAGCAGTAGATATTGTTATTCTCCATAACCTAAAAAACATCATAATTCTGGCCTCAATAGTTGTTTCCTAATTTAGCAGCAGCTTTGATCTTGTAAGTGTATGCAATTTCATTTTACACCCTGATGATATACATTTTATTAATTGTTGCTCAACATAACTGCAATATATAAAGTCCATGTTTTATTTTATTTTCAAGTGACAAAGGCACTCGTAACAACTCATTTAAAGTAATAGCTGCTGTTAACCTCAAATATAGAAATGATAAAATAACACCTTTTTAAATATTTATTTAACGAGCAATGTTTGGTCATGCAGTTCTATGTAAAATGTGGAGTGCCTATGCACATTTTTTTCCTCTGCCATCATTCAATTTAGACTGCAAGCTCATAGCTAGGTTTAAAAAAATCCTTTGTAGTGCTGTAGATTCAGCAGAGGTGCATTGTTGTTTCTAATTAGCAGTGCAGAAAACACTGTGGCTACCTGTGCAGGGTAAAGCATGCATGTGAGCATTCATCCAGAAAGGTAGCCAAAAATATCAAACCGCTGGATGCATTGCACGCTTAACGTTGCATGGAGAATTGCTTTGCTAATGTATTAGCATTTGGGAAGAGCTTGATTTTTGACTTCTTTAGCATTTTTGCATATTCTGTCTGAGTTAATAGTCTGAGTTAAGAGAATGTGTTTATATTCACAGTAAGATTTTGTAGCGTTCCAACGGCCTGGATGCTAATGGTGGAGATTTTAAATAGCTGTCATGTTCGTTCTTCCATTTAAAGGAAGTTTTCTGTCACCACACCCCTTTTTAAATAATAGTACAATCCATGCCTGTCCTTCTGCCATTTTGACTGTGCTCATTCTGCAGCAGTGGGGGAGGGGTGAGTGTTCTCACTTCCATGATTTTTACCCTCACTAATATTTAAGTATTTATCTTATACTTAATTTGTATTTTCGTACTTGGAAACACAACAGTTTGTTTAAACATGTAGAGGTCTTGCAGGCTATTCTGATTACTGACAGTTTATTGTGTCAGTCTGGTTTTGCAGGATACAGTAGGGGTCCCGAGGATATTGTTTATTGGTGTAGAAGGCAACATGTTTTAAAGACGCCTCTGCAAACATGGTAGAGTCCAAGCTATGCTCCCCTCCCCCTTCCATGTACTCTTTGTGTGCTCCTTAAGGTAGACATGCTTGAGTTCTCTCACGACTAATCATGAGCTACTCTTGAGAACCTGAGAACCGCTGCATTACTGACTCGTGTATATATTCGTTAAAGGTGAGGGGCACTAATTAGAGAAGATGCTGATCACCTCAATGCTAATTGGCGGATATGTCGGACCTCTGAGTAAGTGGACCCCAGATGGAAATGACAAGTAGTTGACACCTGTTTGGAACTCAGGCAGTTGCAACGTCCAAATTAGCAGTGTCTCCCCCTCTCAGTCCTTATAATGGTATGATCCAAACTCTCCCAGTAATTTTCCATTGTCTGCTCTGCTGAGTAGCAAGAGGGTGGAGCTACACTGCAGTGTGACTGTGCTCTAGAACTAATTTCAGCTAGTTTGATATTTTGAGACCTGATTTATATTGGAACAGTTCTCAGTTTCAATTCTGTTTCACAGCATTTAGTAAGAAAAAAAGTAGAACCTTTTATTTTCTTTGTAACACTTGTTTTTTTTTCTTTTTTCTCTTGCAGTTAGGTTTATGCACACAGTACTACTAGTTTTTCAGTGCAAAGTTTGCTAGTGTATTTATTGATAGAAATTAGTAGAATTAAATAGTAGCACCCCTGTAAAATCCATGGTACAGCCCTAGCCCTGCCCCTCCCCCACATCTGCTCAGTTTTACTGCTAGGCTCTTGATCGCACAGAGGCTAGTCACGCTTGCAGATTTCTACTCCAAGCAGAAGGTGGCTTGCATTTGAGGATTGCAGTGTAAGCTCCCAGCTCTCTGTCTTCCTGTCCATGTTTGTCTTCTCATTAGTTTCTTTCTGTGAAAGTATTTATATAACAATACAAAATATATTAAATGAACTAAATGTAATATTAACGCAGTGAGTGGGGTGCTTGCGGTTTACTTGGCATTAGCGTGAAAGTGTTAGCCACGTTTAGCTATGTTATGACTTTGCTAGCATGTACTCAAAGCAGTAGATTGGTTTTTAATCAATTGATTTTGGAAGATGTGTTTCAGGTGTACTTAATCTTACTTCTGGAGAGTTTCATTTCAGCAGCGGTTCGGTCCAACCCCCCTTAGCACACCTGCTGGTAATTTACAAGATCCTGAGGTCCTTGATTAGCTGTCTTGTGTGCTTGTTTAGAGGCCGAAATAAACTCTAGTCTACTCAAAGGATTGAGTGGAATTGAGTAGGGGTGCTCCGATTGATCGGCTACCTATCACTATTGGCCGATAATCACATTGGGATGATTGATCGGCGCTCTCTAAAAGGCCGATCTCAAGCTGATGACACTGCTGTGAGAGGTTTGGCAAGTCTGTCCGGCGTGGGTGAAATAATTATAATGCTGAAGGTGAGGTACTTCATTAAATAACTTATAAAGTAATTTGAAAACCTTGTGTGAGACGTAATTTCACAAACAACGTGAGTGAATCACCGCGCGCGCTCTCTCTCTCTTTCTCTCTCAAAATATGCAAATGGCTTCAAATCACCACATATCGCGTCTGTCTATAAGCAAGCTGCACAGTTGACACAGGAATTGTCACTTGCACAGTCGAGGCAGTGTCACTAAAGTCTATAAATTGCATTACTTTTTAATTCTTGCCAGTGTTTAACCATTCAGCGCTCGCGCGCTGTCCTGGAGACCGTGCGCTCATGCACACTCGCAGCACACACACATAACGCCAGGTTCACATTACTCCGTTTGCAGTGCATACGTGGTGCATATTTTTTCCGCGCTCATGTTAACGGATTAAAGCGTTTACACTGCACATGGTTGCGGTCCGGTAGTGCATTCAGGATTGGTGCATCTGCAGCAGTGCAGAGATCGTTTCCACACCGAGTCTATTGCTGCGCTTGCAAGCGCTGAATTAAAGTAACAGTGCATTGTTTGCAGTAAATATGAACATGGATTGACACAAAAATTTAGTAATTACACCATAAATGCATATTATGAAATTCTACTGTGTTTCACAGTCAACACATGGCTTTTTGGCTAGGTTTAAAGGGAAAGAGCACTTTTAGATGAAGGCAATAAAAGATGCCACTCGTGGAGGAAGAAAAACAACTTTCTTTATGAACGGCAGGATTGCTTGTAATAAAGATTTAAATGCAAAGTAAAAAGCAGTAGAGCGGACTATTTTTGTCAATGGTAAGTTTGTGATGACGTAAGAAAAGTAGTTTAAATGTTTTGCCACTTGCTTGAGCAACTTAATATGTAAATCTAGAAGTAAATGCAAAAGTAAAACGCATTGAATAATGTGTTGCTTATATTTATTGTGTTTAAACATGTCAGTAATTGTATAACTGTACTGTGTACAAAAAAAGAAAAAAAGAATTGCAATGCTGAAAAAGCATTTTCAGTGACAATGTTTGGATTTGAAATCAAAATAATGGATAAATGTTGTTTTTGTGGTAAACCGCCACAGATCAGTAGCAGACTCGTGTGAAAGCACAGTCCGTGCTGCTTCCCCTCTCACAAGAGACACCTAAGAGGGGAATTCCCCTCATTTTCAAAAATGAAATTCAGGCCCTGAATAAATGTCTAAAAATCCTGATTGGAGTATCACTATAAATAGTTATAAATGATAAAAAGAAGGCTTTAAAAAGATCTGTATCAGCAGATACTGCATTCTGTGATTGGCGATCGGCCTCAAAAATCCTGATCGGAGCACCCCTAGAATTGAGCACCCCTGTGTTACAGCTTTTCTGTACTAAAAGCGGTAAAGCTGCGCATCACTTTAAAATTGTATTAATTATTATATTATTGCTAACTATGGATCAATTAGCTGTAAACTCGAAACTAATTTTGAGTAAAGTAACAATAAAAAAAAATACTTGCAATGATAACCACGGATATAAAATTTGATCTGGGTTATTTTTAAATGGTGAAAAAAATTACACATTGTTAATGTTGTTTCAGCTGTGTACATATACAGTTGTGTTCAAAATAATAGCAGTCCAACATCACTAACCAGATCAATCACTGTTTTTGGTAGAAATTATATTTCTACATGGCAAATATTTTACTAGTAAGTGTAGTAGAGTTATAGAAAACCAACAGACCCAACAGTCATGACATGCATGATGCTGATTCTGTGTAATTGAATTATTAATTGAAAAGGGCGTGTTCAAAATAATAGCAGTGTGGAGTTCAATTAGTGAGGTTATTCATTCTGTGAGAAAAACTTGTCAAACAAGTGGCCCTTATTTAAGGATGAAGGCAACAAATGTTGTTCTGTGCATTTCTCTCTGAAAATCTGAGTAAAATGGGTCGTTCCAGACATTGTTCAGAAGAACAGCATACTTTGATTAAAAAGTTGACTGGAGAGGGGAAAACGTATAAAGAAGAGCAGAAAATGATAGGCTGCTCAGCTAAAATAATATAAAATGCTTTAAAATGGCAATCAAAACCAGAAAGATGTGGAAGAAAACGGAAAACTACCATTCGAATGGATTGAAGAATAGCCAAAATAGCGAAGACTCAGCCAATGATCAGCTCCAGGGTGATCAAAGAAAGTCTAAAGTTACCTGTGAGTACTGTAACAATTAGAAGAAGCCAAGCTATCGGCAAGAAGCCCCCACAAAGTCCCATTGTTGAAAAACGACATGTGCTGAAGAGGTTACAATTTGCCAAAGAACGCATTCACTGGCCTAAAGAATAATGGCGCAATATTTTGTGGACTGATGAAAGTAAGATTTTTCTTTTTGGGTCTAGGGGCCGCAGACAGTTTTTCAGACAACCCCCAAACACTGAATTCAAGCCACAGTACACTGTGAAGAGAGTGAAGCATGGTGGCGCAAGCATCATGATATGGGGATGTTTTTATGGTGTTGGGCCTATTTATTGCATACCAGGGATCATGGATCAGTTTGAGTACATCAAAATACTTAAGAGGTCATGTTGCCTTATGCCGAAAAGGAAATGCACTTGAAATGGGTGTTTCAACAAGACAACGACCCCAGACACACCAGTAAGCGAGCAGCATCTTGGTTCCAGACCAACCAGATTAAAGGGTTACTCCACCCCAAAATAAAAATTTTGTCATTAATCACTTTACCCCCATGTCGTTCCAAACCCGTAAAAGCTTCGTTCGTCTTCGGAACACAATTTAAGATATTTTGGATGGAAAACCGGGAGGCTTGTGACTGTCCCATTGACTGCCTAGTAAATTACTCGTCATGGTCCAGAAAAGTATGAAAGACATCGTCAGAATAGTCCACATGCCATCAGTGGTTCAACTGTACCGTTTTTTTTTTTTTAACAGCCTAATATAACTTTTTCTTCACTTTCTGTAAAGTAAAAACAAATTTGATAAATTTTTCTTCATGTTTTGATTTAGAACAGAATGTGCGGTGTTCCCAAGGCATTTGCGTGTATTGAAATAAAAGTTAAGGATTTTGAGCTTTATTCACTTTTTTTAAACACTGCTATTATTTTGAACAGAACTGTAGTGAGGAAAAAAAGAGAAGAGACTAGAAAATTGAACCCAGCAAGGTTCAGACGTTATTAAAATACAATTCATATTAATGAATAAAATCATTTTATTTAGGACGGACTTGGGAACAAGTGGAATAGCTGTGTATCCGCATACAAAAAATGTGGTGCCTTCGATAACTGAAGGGATCATGTGCTTTCAATGTAGACGGCTTTGTTGGTTATAATGAGGGTGATTAAGTTTTGATGCGACGTGCCACTTCTAAGTGGTGTATTCAACGGGTTAGGACGTGACTTTTTCAGATATTATAACAGTATTTTTGATGCCGCGTGACCAACAGAGCAGTTAATGTCCAGAGACATTGCTGCTACTCCATAACTGTCACTTGATGAGCACAAGGTGTTGAAGGTGAGGAACGCCTGCATGGATTGAAGAGACAGCCCTTTAAAAGTGCTCCAATGCAGAAGGATAAAGCAAAGCCAGAAGACTTATGATCTGAAGAATCCCAGGAGCAGTACACCTGACGCGTCAATGGAAACAATGGAAACCAAGACAAAAGACCACCTCTATAATGTCACGTCATTTGGTGGGATGACAAGGCTTGAATGACTGAACACAGTGTTCTCTCTGTAGAACCTTGATAATCCAGTGCGACTGAAAATTTCAATTCAATTTTAAAAGCAAGAAAATTCAGCTCCTGTATGGACAAACTACTGGACATATCTTGACACGGGGAACCAGAAAAGTCAGATGTGAAGAAACATGCTACATGCAAGCTAAACACTACATCAAGCAGCCCTGAACCTGAGCCGCTTTATTTTAATTTAGACATTTCTTCCTGTGATTTGTTCAACTTCAGTTGTTTAGCTTCACAGCAGCCGAGCTGGTGGCCATTTTGTGTTATTGCAGTGCAGAGCTGCAAGTGTAAAATGGCAGAGTGGGGGAAGGGCTCTTAAAGAGTCCTCGCTGTAAGTCTGGTTCTGAGTGGTAGCTGCAGTGTGCACGGTTTACTGTTGTTGTGCCGTGTTTGGTTCCAGTCATTCTAGAAGGATTTTAAGCTTTAATCCATTAAATGTTTTCATGGATTTCATGCGCTTGTATGATAATTCTGTTATTAAAAGTAGTAATACATTACACAACAAGGAGATTCTAGATGAGTTCAGTATAAAATTAAATCTGGTAGCTTGATCCTGTAGTTAGTTTGCATATGTTACCAGAAACCCAGTTTAGACCGACACACGAGAGAGATCTATGACATACAACCCACAGCTAAGCCAGTCTGACCCGGTTTCAGCTAGTTTCTGCAGGTCGCATCTGTGATTAGCTGGCTGTGCATACAGTAGCATTACAAGAGGAAAGCAGTTTTTTTTTTCTAAAGGAACTAGTTTGAATTATTCGTTTTTCAAAATAATTCCGGTTATGTTTGTACCCATTTCACAAGCAACCCTCTCTAATACTACTTAGAATTGTATTTTTGGCATGGATTAGCTCCTCTTAATGTTTGTGTTGCCCTGTAATTAAAAAATGGTATATTCCACTAGGTATCTTCGTTTTTTGCTTGGGTGTCTTCCTTCTCAGTCAAGATTGGGGGAGGATCTTGGCAAATCTTGTTTTTCATGTTGACTGCAAATAATTTTGCAGTGGTGTCTCAGCTGTCATTGTAAATACAGTTTTAATCTGTTTTAAAATGCATTTAGAAGACCCTACTCGATGCATGTTCTGCAAGATTCCCCTTTCTGTCAAACATATTTTATTGGACTCTCCCGCTTTTAATGTATGTAGAAAACTCTTTTATGACGTGAACTCGCTTAAAGAGTTTAGTATAATTTTGCCAGAAGAAGTTTTAGAATTATCATGTTAATGTAAAAAATCTTGTGTAATATAACTTGTTTGTTTGTTTGCTGGTTTTTATTGTATTTGTTATACTTGTATTTTTTTTACCATGAAAATAGCCTAAGATGCTGACATGGCATTAAATAAAAATATACTACTACTACTAAAATGCATTTAAGAATTTGTAATATTTTTTTATTAAATGCAAATGCTTAAGGAACCACCAAAAATATTAGCAGTCCCTCAATACCAAATTTCAAAAAATAAATACATATAAATTAAATATTGATTAAATGAAATATTTAGTTTTTTATGTTGCTTATTTCTGCAGTGTATTATGTCTGTGTTTTATGTTATGCCCAAGTGACAAATAAGAAAAAAAATAACTATTTGGATTGCTAACAATATAACTGACCCGAATAGCTGCTTTTAAAGTAGAGAGATTAGCCTGCGCATTGCCGTAGTTTCCCTTTTTGTTTTTTTTTCTTATTTAATCATTAATGTTTTTGTGTAGCTAGATCAGCAGTGTTTAGATTATTCATGGTTACGGTGTCAACAGCTCAATGAGCACATACACTGTGGTTTCTTAGGACAAATATAATCCCAACAGCAATGATGAATATCCTTTAAAAATAAAATTCCACTGGCCACTTTTCAAAGGCAAAGATTTTGATAGTTATGTTTTAAGTTTAAAAATGGTAAACCGTAATCACCAGGCTAATGTACAATACTAGTGAGTGAGTGAATGAGCTGGCACCTGCTCCAGTAGCATTTACTAGTACTGAGATGCCTTATTATTGTATGTCATGTGAAGTCTAAGTCAATTCCATTTTCTGTTAATTCTGAGTTGGACATGACTAAAATGACAGTGAGTCATAAAGTCAGATGTTAATTCATCGAGTGAGTCATTAGACTGATTCAACCCGATAATTCAAGTTTGAAAAAATTTTTGATTCAGTAAAAAGAACCAGCACATAGTCATTTGTTCACAAATTACATTGCAATGTTTCCCTTGCAGTCAGCGGGAACCATGAAGTAGAAAGATGTTTATTTAGTCTCTTTATAGTATTTGTGTTTCACAGTTCTTGGTCTTTCTCATCACATTCAGTTCAGATTGTGAGCTCAAAACTCAGCTCAACTATATTTTTTCCTGCCGCAGATTCAGCAGCAGCAGCGTGTCGCTGCCTCTGATTAGTGGTGCAGAAAAATCTGTGGCTACTTATGCAGGGTAAAATAAGCATGTGGGACTTCATCCAGAGAAATCCAAAAACACCAAGCCTTTGGTTACACTGGCTACGTTTACATGCACAATTTTTGGTTCAATCGGACTGAATTCATTCCGATTGATGAATCTGAATGTAGTGTTTACATGAACGCTAAATAAAGTGATCGGGTTGATGTGCGAGTTTATATGTCACAAGCTTCAAATCGGAATAGATTTTTTTTTTTTTTTACACACGCACACTGCACAAATATAGAGTTTCTCACTGTTTGCACATAATAACCACTCTCCTACACGGTTTCTTTATTTGTTTTTAACAGCAGAATTAATATTTATCCATTTATGGATAAATGCCGTGCTGCTCATATTTATCACTCAGTAAAAATGCCCCTCCCTGCACCCAAAACGGGTTGCCTGTGGATGTGAATCCAAAACAAGGACTGGTGGGAGGTTGTCCTGCTCCACTTCACAGTTGCCGAGTGAAAGGAGAGTTTTATAATGACAGGACACACATTTATACAACACTCTCTTCAAAAGGAAGAGCCGCTCATTCCGCGCGTCATATGTCATTACGCTATTTCTGCGCCATTGCACATGCGCAGTCCTTTCAGTTTCGGGGGTTTTTCTATACCTGGTGGTAGGCTGTGCAAAAAAATCGAATGCGATTTTCATGCGCATCTCGTCAGTAAAGCCAGTTCTGTGATTAGTAGTAAATCTCCAGCACGTGCTTTCAGATGGAGCGGCATTTACTACACAGAGCCGTAGTTCACTGACAAGCTGCACAAAATCGAGTTCAAAATTGCAGGCGATTCATTGCCGATTTTGAACGCGATTTTGTGTAGCTTGTCAAAAATCGCATTCGATTTTTTTTTTGCACAGCCCTAGTTGCATGTAAATGTAGCCACTGTGTCCTAAACTTGTATGAAGAACAAAATGCAGAAATTAATAAGAATTTAGGCAGAAATTTACTGAGATTTTAAATGAATACCTTTTGCCTTTTGTAAATTCGTACTACTGAAATGGCTATAAAGGCTCAGAACTCGTTCCTAAAGCTGGATTCTGATTTTTGAAACCAATGTTGTGACCAATCTGAATAGCAGTTCTGACAGCAAGTGCTACGCAGGAATTGTTGCCTCAACTCGGATATAAGCAGATATAATCTGTGAATGCAGTGAGACACTATAATTTAATTGCGATTGTATGTAAATGTAGGCAGTTTTAACATGTTCTTCCTTGTATGCAAAGGATCATGAATGTTCACACCCCTCTGTTTAGAAATAGTACATTAATTGCCTATTACTTTCTACAGTTCTGACTGCATGCTATGCAGCAGTGGGGGAGGGTAGAGTGTTCTCTCACTTTCACGATATTTATCCCCACTAAAATTTGAACTTTTTTTTTTTTTTTGGTTCTATACATCTTTATTTTTGTGCCCTTTTTTGTCAATGCGTAATTTAATAGAAAGCCTGCAGTTGTTTTGTTGAGTGTGTCTTGACTTGTTCAGTCATGGCAAGGTCTTGCAGACTGATCTGGTCACTGAGGACAGCTTTGTTTCATGTTGTTTCTGAAAGATATAATAGTAAATGTAGTAATGTTGCTTTTTCTATTGTAGAAGATAAAGTATTTTATAAAAACGACAAGCACAAACATGGTAGAGTCCAACCAATGCTCCCCTCACCCCTCCATGTACTCTTCGTGTGCTCCTTGAGGTAAGGTGCCTAGACGTGCTTGAGTCATGACTAATCATGGGCTACACTTGAGAACCGCTGCATTACAGACTCGTATCCCAAATTATTTTATTGTTTTTATTTTAAATAAAAAATTACAGGGTTAATATTTTCGCTCTGATTGGAACACCTCACTGCTGTTTGGCAGACATAAAAACCCTCTGATTAGTTGGACCTCAGAAGGAAATGACCTGTAGTTAGTGTCTGTTTGGAACTCGGACAGTTGCAACGTCCAAGTTAGCAGTGTCTCCCCCTCTCAGTCCTTACAATGGTATGGTCCGTACTCTCCAGTAATTTTCCATTGTCTGCTCTGCCATGTTACTTTGCAGCTAGAGGGTGGAGCTTCACTGCAATGTGACTGCTTTAGAACTAATTTCAGCTCGTTTTGATGTTTCAGCTAATGTAGGTTTTTCAGTTTCAGCTGTTTCAAAACAAGTCAAAACTTTTTTCCAAGCTAATTTAGAAAGAAAAATCTAAAAGTAAACCCTGAATAAAAAAAAGAGTTGCTAAGAGAAATCTATGATTCAGTCCTTAGTGTATATACATAGTACAGCTCATTTGTCAGTGTCAAACACTGTATAGTAGTGTATTTAATATTTATTAACATTAAAATAAAAGTAGCACCCCTGTAAAATCCATGGTACAGCCTTGGCCCTGCCCCTCCCCCACATCTGCTCAGTTTTACTGCTAGGCTCTTGATAGCACGGAGGCTAGTCACGCTTGCAGATTTCTCCTCCAAGCAGAAGGTGGCCTGCATTGGAGGATAGCAGTGTAAGCTCCCAGCTCTCTGTCTTCCTGTGCTTTTGTTTCTTTTCATTAGAATCTTTGTGTGAATGTGTGGTTTGTTTTACTAGTTTGCTCTAAATGTATGATTTGTCGTAGTGAGAAGTGTGTTTGCGACTTTTGTTTTCATTAGCGGAAAAGTGCTAGCATTTTTTTTTTTTAAGACGTTGCATATTTAACTACATGATATTGCTGAGTGTCTAACATTATTTCTTAAGTGTATGTTGGTTGTTAACCAGTTTTTTTGGGAATATATAATGTGGTTCAGGGGTACTCAGTCCTGAGATTTTCCTTTTAGGTCCATCCCTCTTTTAATTCACCTGTGGTAAATTTACAGGTGATCCTGAGGAGCATGATTAGCTGGTTCAGGTTCTTTTTTGGAACCAATCAGAATCTTCAAAACCAAATCTGCACAAAGGTAAATCTTCAGTAGGATTGAGCACCCTTGTGGTAGAGCTAACATACTTAGGCCTTTTCTGTTAACAGTATCAGTGTTTTTATAATCTAACACTTCTGAAGTATAACTTTCTAGATATAATAGATTAGCCTACCCATGCATAAATGTCTAGAGATGTTGCTGCTGTCCTGTAACTAACTCGTCAAGCACAAGGCGTTGAAGACGAAGAACACCTCACCTGCATGGATTGAAGAGTACCTATAAAAGCGAAGAACTCCGGTGCACCAGAATGAAGTGAAAGAAGACCTCTTTACACTTCCCAGAAGACAGAAAAAATCAAGGCCACCTCTGTGTTATCACATCAGGTTATATTGTGGGACCCAAAGCCTTGGTTGATAGAAGACACCCTGATGAAATTTCACAACCTTCATGAGGATGGATTGAAAGCCGGCTTTTCTGCGAAAAAAAAAGAAAAAGAAGCAACTTCAATGTTAGGAACCAGAGAGAGTCTAACGCAGTGTTTCTCAACCCTGGTCCTGGGCGCCCCCCAACACTGCACATTTTGTATGTTTCCCTTATCTGACACCCATTTCAGGTCCTGGAGTTTCTTTTAATGAGCTAATGAGTTGAATCAGGTGTGTTTGATTAGGGAGACACACAAAATGTGCAGTCCTGGGGGGTGCCCAGGACCAGGGTTGAGAAACACTGGTCTAACGGATGTGTGCAAGCTGGCTTAATGAGACAACTTGTAAAATGAAGCCACTTCATTTAAATTGTATCGCCTATTCTGGTTTACGTCACATGTGTATAGTGCAACTTCAGTTTTTTAGCTTGTCAGCAGCCGAGCTGGTGGCCATTTTGTGTTACTGCAGTGCAGACCTGCAAGTGTAAAATGGCAGAGTGGAGGAGGGGCTCTTAAAGCAATCTCGCTGTAAGTCTAGCTGCAGTGTGTGCACGCTTTCCTGCTGTTGTGCCGAGTTTGGTTCCTCTCATTCGAGAGGAGTTTAAGCTCCATTGCCTGAAATATTTTCTATTTCACGCACATCAGCGACAGTTTTTGTAGGGTTTTCAAAGTGTTATTGAGCAAAGTTTAAATAGGAAACAGAAAAACCAGTTAATTTATAAAAGTAAAATTGACCACTTAATTTGCTGATTAGAGTTTAATCGCTTTACCAGAAACCTCCAAGTGTTTTTAGACACATGAGAGAGAGATCTATGAGGTGTAAACTCGTCTCAACTGGTTTCAGCCTGTTGCTGCCGGTCGTGTCTGTTATTAGCTGGCTGTGCATAAAGTAGCTGCTAGAGGAAGCTGTTTTTATACCAACACTTGTTGTGACTGAGGATTTTAAGATGGATTCAGGTGTTATTATTTCACCAGTGGCACTGTAAATATTAGATATTCCGTTGCGGGTCGTCTGCACTTGTACTGCACTACATTCTCATAGGAACTGGCGAACCTACTTAGGAATTCGCTATTAAGGCATGATGTGGTTTTAAGTGATTTTGTTCAGAATAAATTTCCCTTTTTCACTAATGAAGGGAGTTTATTTGGTGCTAATATAGTATAATAAAGAGCAAAGGATGAACATTAGGTGTGTAACTAATGCTTTATGAAATGTAGTTTGGTCTCATTAAAACAGATGTTTCATAAAGCTGGACGAATGAATTTTTAACAACATATGTTAGGGTCTTGTGAACAAAATATTAACTGGAATAAAAATATTTTATTAAAATAGCTCATGCTAATACATTTAATTAGAATAAAACACAAGCTAATATACATCATATGTACCCAACAATATTAGCAGTGCCGTAACAAGAAATTCAAAATGCCAGAGAAGTTCTAGCAGTTTAAAATATGTAGTATTGAAGTAGCTAAAGCTTGTGCAAAACCATAGAGAGCAATGAAAACAATAGAGAAGAATAAATCTCGTTTTACACCCTGATAGCATACAGTTTCTTTATTGTTCTCATCATAGCTGCAGTTGCAGTATTATGCTCATTTTTGTTTTTTATTCCCATGTGACAATACTTCATAAAAAGGCGCCACACTTCCTCCATATGAAAATGTAGAGCTTCAGATTTTCAGATAACAATCTTAGTGTTCAGCCGCATTCAAGGCCTTCATCAGACATTACGAACATCAGTATAATATTACATGAATTTTTTAATTGATTTGAATTATTTTTAGCGGTCACTGACTTGCTTCTATTCAAAGTTCTGCATCCCCTCACCTCTTTTAGTTATCGTACGATCCATGCCTGTTGTCTTTTACCGTTATGACTGCACATTCTTCAGCAGTGGGGGAGAGTGAGTGTTCTCACTGCATGCATTTTACCCCCAGTAAAATTTAAAGGGGCCATAACACACACAGTTTCACCCAATCTCATGTTAATCTTGAGTACCTATAGAGTAGTACAGCATCCTTCATATCTCCAAAAAGTCTTTAGTTTTATCATATTTATAAAAGAAAGATACAACGTGGGCGGAGCTAAAGATTGACGAGCACTTGAGCGCCTAATGCCAACAAAATAGGCATTTGATGCCGTTTCACTTACTGTCTGCAGTTCCAGATCATGACCGGGATCTTTTATAGCTAAAAAACGGTCCGCTCCATCTTTCAGTATCAAATGATGTGCAAATCCAGCGTCGAACTGGGCCTTGTTTATAAAACGTTCGTCAACAAACACACTTGTGAAACTCCGTTGCTGCCCCTGAAAAACAAACTGTATCCACTGTTTACATAATGCTGGGTTCTTTAGGAAGCTGAACAAAGTTATCTTTCCCTTACAACCAAAAACACACTTCTTTGGATCGGAGACATTCTTCCCGAGCAAGTCCGGTGCAGCGCTGCCGCCGGATGAAGCACGTTGATGGGCGCGATCTCGCTCTCACTCTGGTCGATACGTGCGCAGGCGCGTTCTTCCGGGAGAAATGCCCATATAAGGAGTTCCACCCTCGTCTACGTCATGAAGAGCCATGATCGAAAAAAACTCTCCGAAACTTGTACGAACCCGGAAGTACGATTTTTGGCACAGAAATACTCCGTCATACGTCCAAATTGTTTTTTGAAACTTTGTCCATGCTTAGCATGAGAATCCAACTCTTTAACAGTGTAAACAACTCTGAAAGCATGAAACCGCATTGTACCCCCCCCTTTAAGAACAACTTTCCCTTTCCCATTATACACTTTGTGTGTGTTTGTGTTTGATTTCTCTCCATAGTTTCATGGAATGTGTTTGTAGTGGTCTTCCAAAGTTTAAAAACAGAGTGACACTGTTTTCTGCTGTAGAGCAACTCTTTTCCATTCACACTTGGGGTGTTCCTTGAGGTGAGACGACTAGACATGCTTGCGTTCTCTCACGATCATAGGATGAACCTGAGAAGTATTTAGTTCATTGTGTGTGTGTGTATCTTTTCACTTTTATTGATTGTGGATGGGGCCAAGTATGTTGGCACAAAGGGGACATTGACCAGCTCTGTGCAGGTGACACGTATCTGGTTTGCACAACTAGATTTCAACGCCAAACGATCTTTCTGTCCACTCTGAAAGTAAAAATCACATTTAATCAGATTAGTATGTGCTTTTCTCGGTTTGCACATTCTCTTGACCTTGCGACGTATTTGCACAATACTCCTAAATGTCGTGACTCTAAGAACACAAACCTTGTGTTTTCAAGACTTCCATGCTGCTTTTCCAGACAGCATAATTTTTCTTAATATCCTTGTGGATCTTGAGGGATTTGTCATATCAGATGTTTCTGAAAATGGGTGGAGCTACCCGATGATGCGCATAAAAATGGAAACCAAGAGACAGGCAAAATGCAGTGACGCTTGTCATGGCTAGGACAGAAGCGCAGATTAATGTAGAAGAGCGCTTTGGTCGTGTAGCGTCTGGTTGGGAAACTGTGTCAGACCTCTGTATGTGGAAACTCGTCAGTATTTACTGTCTGTTAGGAACAGTCAGTTGCAACCTAAATGTCATAAGGGTTTTACGAGATCTGTAAAATCTGTTGTGCTAATATTTTTCTGTTTTAATTTAGGACTTGTCTGAAAATTGACAGTCATTTGAACAAGAATTGATTTGTTTAGATAAGGAAGGTCCTCTGCTTTGTTCTCATGGACTGAATGTAGGCTTTTTTAATGCCCTTCTTGTCAATTTTATTTATAGGCACAGTAGAGAGATGAAAGGAAAGGATGGGGAAAACAGGAGATCGAAAAATGTCATGAGCTGGATTAGAATGTGCATCGCCCGCATGAACTCTAGAGTTAAATGTGTTGGAGCACATACACTAACAGCTCCGTCTAATAAAACGTAGTTGGGGGACATTTAGTCTGGTTTTCAGGATAGTTTTACAAATGACCCTTTACTAGGAAAACAATGAATAGAACATTAGGGATTTGTTCCCATTTAATCAACTTGCCTTTGGGAATAACTCAAAAGAAAATCCAAAATTTAAGTAGAATAAGTTATGCGCTTTCATGCGATTTATTAGATTTGATTTTACATAGTTCAAATTTCTACACAACGGTGTGAAATGTTCATGAGCTGAGACTCAAGTGATCAGATATGCTGAACATGCTTAATTGTCTGTCATTGTACATTGAAATTGCGACCATAGCTCATTTTGTTGTCAAGTTGTTTACATTTGCATGTGACAGCATTTTGACCTTTCACCTCATTATAATCCTGTTCTGTGCAGTAGCAAAGATGTTTGTGCAGTATAGAGATTCATGCTCATTGCAAAATGTGGACTGCATATAGACAAATTGTCACTATTTTAAAATGCAGAGCAGATTCAGTTTTGCTCTGCGCCCTCTTGTGTTGACCCATAGCGGTGCACGTGAGACACCCCTCTTCTGCTATAATGGTATGATCCACATAGCAGTAATTTTCCACCCTGTTTTCTCTGTGCCTGCAGCAGTGGGGGAGGGGGCAGTTTTTGCTTTTCAGCACATGGCAGTTTTTCTTTCTTGCTGCTGAGGTTTTTGTTCTTTATTCTTTATTTTCCTCTGATTTCTAAAGTTTTTTTGGTTGAATGTCATATTTTGGAACACTTTCTTCAATCATAGGTTTTAGAATACCGCTGGTGGATCAGTGAGCTTATAAGAGGTGATGAATCATCTCACAGTCTCATCATGAGTCAAAAAGTGACCTTTTGTTTCATATGACGTTGTACTGTTGGTTGTAACGCTACAATTGTGTGTAGCTACACTGTTTTTTTAGTTTTTTTTTATTCTGGTTACAGCCAACACCTTACAAAGAATGTGCTCCGCCTCTCCACACGAGATCCCTTCCCCCTCCCGTTCTCTCTGTCTCTCTCTGTTCTTCTTTTCTGTGTTGTGTGCGCTTTGAGCTAGTTGGGAACTAGGCATGCTCCTGTTTTCGCGCTCGCTACTAATCAAGGCCTACTCCTGAAGACTACACCTCAAGGTTGTTTTCGAGCTGTTTCGGTTCTTGAAGACTCATTTTTTTAAAATTCACCCTCATATTTAGTAGTGTTTACTCAAGATTAATGGACTTTTTGGTGGATGTTTTATTTTTTTAACACTAATTCTAACCGATTTTTACTGTTTTCGTATTTTCATGGACGCTGATATTTTTGCGAATTTTTTTAATGTTGCGTTTGTTTTGACTGTTAGTGAGAATTTAGCAATTCTGACATTGTTGGGATTGTCTATTTTACGTTCGACTTGGAAATCCCGTTAATGCTTTGGGTTTTCGCATTAGGAAGTGGTAAATGTGCGAAATCCGTAAATGAGCGTGATTCTTTAGGATCTTTTCATATTTAATGTTTTTTGCTAGGAACTTTTGTGATTTACTTATTTTAGAATTAAAGGTTGCTTATTTGAATCACTTTTGTTCGCTTATCATCAAAATTATTTCAGGTATCAGGCAGATATCGACCTTGTAACTTGTTTTCAAGATGCAGTACCGTGTTCTGTTATTTTACAAACAGTTCTTTATTAGCAATCTGCAAGAGGTTATGTTTCTGAAACCAGCTTCGGTTGAAAGTGAGTACAGAGTCTATGGATTCAGGTCTGAGCTTTAGGAGAAGGAGTATTGTAGACCTGAGCCTGGCTTTACACCGCAGCTCTGGCGACCATTTTGCATTGAGCGGCAACCTCAGCGTCTATGTTTACAGACGGGGTGGGGGAGGGCCACAGTGAGCCTGTGCGCGGTGATCAACATTAGAAGAACAAGCTTTCCAGAAGCTATCAGCCATTTTCTGAAATGAATGTCCCATTTATGGACATAAAACTGGGGAGATGGAGGAATACAGAGATGCATTTTATTACTGTTTAGTTTTTGTCACACATTTGTCTGTTCTTTTTGGGTTGATGACATGTTGGAATATGAAAAACTTGACACCGCCTTTTGTGTCTTGTACAACCTAGTCACCTGTCTTGCTGTTCACTCAGCAGTTTGTGGTGTTTAGGATGGCAAATTAGTCAAAAGCTATAAAATCGTCAATTGAATTTACGTAAAAGTCTTTTTCGTGGTTGTCATGGATACCAGACCTCAAAGGAATGGCTGTTCACAGGAAGTTAAAGGTGTTGCAAATGGTCTAGGAGGACGAGATTTTGGTATATATAGAAGCCACGTCATTCACACCTGCCAGGATGATTGTTAATGTAGCAGTGCAGCAGCAATGCGGCGTCCTGTGGATTTATGCTTGCAGCTCTATATTGTTATTGGATGTGTACTAAAACTAAGAAGATGAGATGAGAATAACTAAAGTAAAGTTGATGTGCAGCATTAGAATGAAATCAAGACAGATTAATTGTTTGGATCCAGTAAGGTGCTTTGATGCTAATAGCAAGTTAAATTCAATACTAGCAACTCTTATTCATGGGAGTACTGAGAAATATAGGAAACTCCTTATTGTAAATATTTAGTTGAGCTTTACTGTACTTTGATTTATCTCTGTTTGGTCTTGGCTGAGAGGTGTCATTTTCAGAACAGTTTTAGCATTTGATGCGAGAGTACCACTAGTTTCAGACTTGACTATATATATATTTTTTTATAATTAAGAACTATGCCAGGTGGCTATTCTTTGTGTACTGTTTTAGCTTTGAGAGTCTCTTAATGAGCACAGAAAGAGAACACCACCATACTGTAATTTATTTTTAAATACCTTGCGAATAGGTTTTAATATTCCCTTGACTTACCAGAATCACAAATCGCAATATACTTCTGTACCACATATTGTGTGCACTGATTCGTTTTCTGAATTTAATAATATAATCTACTTGTATTTACAGGATGGCACCAGCTTTGAGGTTTCTTTAGCTGTTTGCTCAAGTTCTTTGTTTCTCTCTATAGATGATATAAAACATTATTTCTACACAGCTTGCAATGAGTTTATTATATGTGATCTTTGTCATAATATCTGGCTGCAGATTCAGCATGCATTGTACTGTAAGCCATACACATAGAACTAAGGAAGTATATCGACTACATTACTAGATAATCAAGAATATGCCAGTGCTCATGTGTTACGATAAAACTACTGGGTTATGATTACATAACATTTTGAGTACAACTTATTAATTAAAACATGAGGGAGCTGTAAAAGGAACTGAAGGATGTTTGGATCTGGTTTCGAGTTGAAGAACTAATAGTTAAATACATCTAATTCATGTAGCAGAAATGAGTGCAAATGAATTTCTAACTACATTTCAAACCTAATATTTCAATTTTTTTTATTTTTTTTTTAGGATCCTCAAGCGATTGGCTGCCAAATCCATGAACAGGAAAATACGAGACATCACAGAAGCCTGGTAAGACAAACTAATGTCTTATTGTGATTAACACTGAGACAGAAGTACTAGTCTAGTTTAAGTACTATAGTAGCTTTGAAAATCTGCATTATATAATGAACTCCTCTTGTAGCTAGCAGATTCTGTAGAGTGCTGTTCTTATTGGCTAAGAATTGCACCAATCAGCTTGAGGGGGAGGACACAAAGTCTGCTCTCCCTCTCTGTATTCTGAAATCACATGCACTGCTGACTGTTACGCCCTACCAACTCACTAGTTATGTCAATTGAACTGAGGAAGGTTATTGGTTTTCGTTAGGTTCAACTACTTACTTTTTACAGATGCAAGGTGGTTTGTGGACTTGTTAATCAGAGAGGTGCTTCAGCTCAGACTTATAGTGTGGGTATCTAAACCGATCAGTTTAGTACTTTTACTCTGGCAATTTTTTTTAGGTTGTAGTTAAGCCAAAGTCTTGGTCCAGGGTTTTAGTTATGGTTTTGTTCCAGTTAAAGAAAGGTACTGTGATCGAGGCCAAGAGAAAATTCTAGAACAGCAGGAAGTGGCGTTTAGATGAGTGACAGTGACACCTTGTGGTCACACTTCAGTAAAGGCACTTGTACTTGCTCAGATTAATCAGATGTGTTGAGTACTGGATGGAGTTATCTAACTAGCCTGTTTAGGATATAAAACATTTGTTTGACCATATCCTCCCACTGTTTTTCCGCAGGTGAAAATGGAAGTAGCTGTACCAGAGGAACCTCAGAAGAAAATCTTTCGTGCACGGAAAACGATGAAGATGAGCGATCGGCAGCAACTGGAAGCTCTGCACAACACCTTGGCAGCCGCCACCTCCAGCTCCGCCTCTTACTCATCTTCCTCCTCACCACCTCAGACACCACTGGTCAACGGCGCCCACACCGAAAAGGAGAAAGAGAAAGTCAAGGAGAGAGACCCGAATCATAAAGAGGCCGACTTGATGTCACCTGCCCCTGATTCAGCTCACTGTTCCCCTTCTCCATCTTTCACCCTCTCTCGATCTCCCTCTCCACCCAACACACAAACTACCTCACCTTCTCTGGATATTGACGACCCCCTTGTGGCCGCAGAAGAGAAAAAGGAGACGAGCAATAAAAGTTCCTCCTCTTCTCTTTCTGCTTCCCCCTCTGGGTTGCACTGTGATCCAGAGGTTAAAGAAGGATTTCTGTGCTTGAGCGAAGAGGATGAAATCCAAGCAGACAAAGATGAAAAGAAAGACAGTAGTGGGGAGAAGATGAATGTAGACGATGAGAAAGAGGACCAAAAAGATGAAAAAGGCACTTCTGAGAATGCAGGAGGTGAGAATTTCTAGAAACTCAACCTGCCTGCAAACTACTGGTCAGTCTATGAGTTCAGGGAGGTCAGATATTAAATTTCTCCCATTAATTCCTGTACAACGTATTTGCGGAGACTGTAAAAATGCTATTCTGTAAATACTTAAATATCAGAAGTAAAATATAAGCTTTTCCGGTTCATAGTCTTGTAATAGACTTTCAAGCAATTACAGATCAACTAGTAATTTTGAGAGAATTCTGAATTATTTTGCAGTCATTCAGCAGAGGGGGATAGTTTACCCAAAAATTAAAACTGTCACCAAGTCGTTCCAAACCTGTATGACTTGCTTTAAGTGGATCACGACTTTTGAGGAACGTTGAAATTCGAAGTGGTTAAAAACGTTTGACCCCATTAACTTATTGTATTGACAAAAATTTTGTCAATGGCAACATTTTTCAATATATTTTGTGTTTTACCGTAGAAAACTCAAACTGTTTTGGAACAATGTGGATGACAAAATGAAATGAATTTGTTGAAGGTTGAACTATGCCTTTAAACTTACTCTATAGACTCAAAATGGTTTGCTCTACAATTGCTGTTGCTTTGAGATATTTGTTATAGCTCAATAGTATTGACATGAAGTTTAGCATTTGAGCTAACATTACTTACACTAGTAGCTCTGCATTAAAGTCTAAACCCTTCCTCTGTTCCTACTCAACAGCAGACAACAGTGCCTCTGCTGGTACAAAGAGATCGTTGTCCGAGGAGAAAGATGAAGATGACAAAGAAATCAAGGACGAGAGAGACGGAAAACGAGCAAGGCTGGACGGCGAAGAGCTGGAAGCTCAGATAGAGCTGAAAATCACAGCCAATGCTGGGAGCCGGCATAAACTGGAGAAGGTTTGTTATATCTTATGTTTTTTTCTAAATCCTCATATCTATATACAGCATTTAGTCACATACCCTATACAACAGCACGTTTTCATATAACATGAAATGAGATACAGAGATATGTGATTACAGTAAATTAATCTTAAAGGGATAGTTCACCAAAAACATTCACATTCTGTCATTTACTCATAAAAGAATACATTTAGAAGACTTTTGTTCGTCTTTGAAACACAAATGAAGAGGATGTTCTAAAGAGACACTATTGCTTTAATTTAGGTTTTTATATGCATAGAAACATTGATAACACACATACATAGAGCCCATGAAATATGGTAAACAGCTCAACTGTACCTGTTTCACATGAGAGCAAAACGCATTGGTTCTCACTTGTCGGAATTTTCTTTTTTGAGTTTTGGGAATTCTTTGTAATTTGTCTGTAATAATGGATATTTGTAGATAACATTCATGATAGACATCCGAAGGTTTTCTGTAACAGAGCTCAGACATAAGACGTTATTTATTCTTTTTCTCGCTCTCTTCTTATTAGATGGTACAGCAGTTAGTCGAGGAACGGTTACGGGTGCTGCAGTTGACTGTATTTGACCGAAGCATAAAAGAGCTGAAAGAGAGAGTGGAGAAGATTGACAACGCAACCAAACAACAGAATACAATGCAGCATATTAACACACTACAGGTGAGTTTTGAAGTTTTCAAATACAAGAATTATTACTATTACTCATCTACAATAGTTAATAGAATGGGACTGTGAAACCTGATACTTAACATCAACAAAACTTTGTGTTTTCATTTTAGGCTAAGATTTCCCGGCTGGCCAAAAAGTTTGGTGCTGCTAATCAGGCCTCGGAGAACTCAAAGAGAACTCAAGAGGTAAAACAATTCAGTTATTGTGTGATTTGGTCAAAGTGGTTTAGTGAAAAACATTATGGGAGTTTATGGAATAAAGATACAAGCCATTAATGGTCTTTATCCATAAATACAATACCCTTTTTAGTGATTGATTGCAAGCAAAATGTGCTTTTGAATGTTTCATTAAAATGCACTTTGTTTCCTGTTAATCAGGCTCATGCTGCCGCCGCTGCTGCTCAGGCCAACAATGCAACCAACATGACTACACCGCAACGGTAAAAATATCTGACATATCAACCTCTATCCTCACAAGATCATGCTCCTCCTCTATTGCAAAACATTACAATAATTTTTTTTATTTTTCAAAATTATTAAAATAATAAAAAGACACGCATTCAGTTGTCAAAGATGTACCTCTAGTGTAGGTTTACATAGAAAAACAATAGAAAACACAATTTAATGCAAGCATGCGTTTTCTGTGAACGGCCCTTAAAACTTGCCAACATCTATACAGTTCACCATCCTTTTTCCACATTGGTTGAAGTTGAACAAAGAGCTAGCTAGCCACAAAAGCCTTGTAGACGCACTCTTGGTCACAGACTAATTTGTTAAAACTGCACATATTAGTGCTGCAGTTTGTAATTCAAAAAGCTTTAGCAAATAATATTTGAAATGCTTGTGCTATTGCCATTATTTTAATGCTTCCCTACCATTTCTGTTCTTTTACAGTACTGTTAAAACCACAGTGGATCCCAAACTGTCCAGTCCAGCCACTGGTTCTAATTCAACTGGTGAGCTTTTTATTAATTTAATTCTCATTTCTATTAATTCTAGTTCTCGTTTTAACTCTGAAAGTAATATCTTATTAAACTCAAACATTCTTTTTCTTTCTTCGCCCCTCAGCAATCCCAGCCCAGCCCAAACCTCTGTCCACACTGACTACACCAACCTCCTCCGCGCTAGCTTCTCCTGCACCCATTCTACAGATCATTTCCACAACAACAAGCTCCACTCCCTCGTCCACCTCTTTGCCTGGCCAGTCTCAGACAGGCACCCTACTACTAAAGACTGGACCCAGTACAGGGGTCATGACTAACACCCCAGCAACTTCAGGGGGTCAGTCAGTGTCTATTCAGCCTCTTTTGATTCAGCTGCCTTTAGCGATGGCAAATGGGCAAAGCGGGGCATTGGTTAATACTGCCAGTGGTGTCGGTTTAATACCGGTGTCGTCATTATCTACGGTTAGTAGCAACAATAAGGCAAAGATGACTACACCTGCTACCACCTTCATCCTTCAAAAGCCAGCAGGCAGTGTTGTTTCGTCTTCCTCGACCTCGTCAGCTCCGGCGGTGTCGTTAGCGAGAGCCGTGTATCCGGGTGGCACAGGCACTGTTAGTTCACCCAGCACAGGGATATCTGTGACTACAGCCCGAACACCTACACAGTGTGCTGCTGTTGTGGGAGTGAGTACAGCGGCTTCTTCTCCAGGAACCACGGGACCTGCGGCGACAGGATCAGCGGCAGCTGCAGCTGGTCCACCGTCGGCTTCCGCGCTGGCCTCAAAGACAGGTATGACAGAATGTCTATCATGTGGCCACCTTTTATAATATCAGCTAAATGGAAAGTGCTTTATTTTTTGTAATTTTGTTGGGTTTTTCCTTTTGAGGGATATAACACAATGTTATTGAATATTTAAAGCATTGAATAATACCCCATTATTTAAATGCATTGAAATGAAATTTAAAGGGATAGTTCACCCAAAAATTGAAAATTCTGTCATTAATTACTCACCCTCATGCCATTCCAAACCCGTAAGACCGTTCATCTTCGCAATACAAAAATGTTTTTGATGAAATACGAGAGCTTTCTGACCCTGCATAGACAGCAACGCAACTTTTTATGGCCCAGAAAGGTAACCACGGGACCTGCGGCGACAGGATCAGCGGCAGCTGCAGCTGGTCCACCGTCGGCTTCCGCGCTGGCCTCAAAGACAGGTATGACAGAATGTCTATCATGTGGCCACCTTTTATAATATCAGCTAAATGGAAAGTGCTTTATTTTTTGTAATTTTGTTGGGTTTTTCCTTTTGAGGGATATAACACAATGTTATTGAATATTTAAAGCATTGAATAATACCCCATTATTTAAATGCATTGAAATGAAATTTAAAGGGATAGTTCACCCAAAAATTGAAAATTCTGTCATTAATTACTCACCCTCATGCCATTCCAAACCCGTAAGACCGTTCATCTTCGCAATACAAAAATGTTTTTGATGAAATACGAGAGCTTTCTGACCCTGCATAGACAGCAACGCAACTTTTTATGGCCCAGAAAGGTAGTAAGGACATCATTAAAATAGTCCATGTGACATCAGCGGTTCAGCTGTAATATTATGAAGCTACGAGTCATTATTTTTTTTCCCTTTACGCATGAAAAGTATTCTTGTAGCGTCATAACATTACGGTTGAATCACTGATGTCACATGGACTATTTTAGTGATGTCTTTACTACCTTTCTGGGCCGTGAACTGCTGTCTATGCAGGGTCAGAAAGCTCTCGGATTTCATAAAAAATATCTAAATCTGTGTTCTGAAGATGAACAAAGGTCTTACGGGTTTAGAACGACATGAGGGTGAGTAATTAGTGACAGAATTTTAATTTTTGGGTGAACTATCCCTTTAAATGTAGCAGTGAATTTTCATTATTTTAGTTAAGAATTTGGAGCATCTTGATTATTATTGTGGCTATAAAACTTGCTGTCTGTCTCAATTATGTATGTACAATTTTTTTTTTTTTTTTTTTTTGTGATTATCATCACATTGCTTTTATTTATTATATAGTATTATGTAATGTATATTTGAAAATTGTATGGGCTGTTTCATAATATAATCATTAATCTCTCATTTTAAACAGATAACCAGGCCTCAACACCGAAAACACCCTCTCAGGTAAGCAATGTCTCATTGTAAATAATGTAGTTTATAAATGTAATTGCAAATACCACTTTTGTCAAAGTGCAGTTTTGTACTAAATTTTACTCTTCTCTCTACAGACCGGGCGGCCCAAAGGTTCTGTGATAGATCTGACAGAAGATGATGATGATGTGCAAGGTAAAACACAGCTGCTCTTTATTGCTCAGTCTTGAGGTGCCAGTCACATTAACGAAAATTCCCGGGTAAAAAAGGGTCCATTGTCTGTTAATACTGTAGCGATGTATGAAGATGAACAGCTCACACAAAAGTCACTTTAGAACTTCAGAAGGGAATGTTTTCACCTTCACCCGAAAAGATTGTGTGGATTCCTAGATTACCAGATTTTCACAAACATTTTGCTGAATAACAACCTTAGCATCGAGTTTAATCCAGTATTTGAATTAAGCCTCTCTGCTAAATTTTCTCATCCCTAGTTATCCCTCCTCCTTTTTAAGATACCAGTTAGTTATATTTCTTAATACTTTTTTCTGTGTTATCCAGTGACAGGAGTCCAGAAGGCCACTGTTTCACCCATCACTACCCAGCGTGCATCTGGGCCACCTCCTTTAGTCAGCTCTACCACTAATGCTGGTGAGTGAAAAGTAGACC
>NW_015650695.1:199441-205197 GCF_001515625.1 Sinocyclocheilus rhinocerous | reverse complement strand
CCCCCCCCCCCCCCACACTCTCCTTTTATTCTACTTTTTGCCTGTAGTTATAAAATTCAGAGCTGTATGCTGACATCGTGTGTTTTATATTTTCCCTTGTTCAGGAGCTCGATCAGCACAACGTTCCTCTGTGGTGAGTGTGCTGCCATAAAAATATTATAAAGAAGATACACTTAACATTTTATTTATATTTTTAACACATAGTGCCTCCTATAATCTTTCTTACCTTCACTCATTGTTCTCTCAGGATTCTCCATCTCTATCCCGTCCAAGCTCCTCTTCCTCCACCACTCTTCCTCCATTACCACTGGCACCATCGCCACCGGCACGACTCCCCCCCGAGGCCGCCCACACGTCCCCTCCACAGCAGCCCCAGCTCAAACTGGCCCGCGTCCAGAGCCAAAACGGGATCGTCCTGTCCTGGTGTGTTGCAGAAACTGACCGCAACTGCGCCGCTGTAGATACCTATCACCTGTACGCCTATCACCAGGACCACCAGGGGGCAGCATCGGGTGCTTCGGCTCAGTCACTGTGGAAGAAGATCGGGGAGGTGAAGGCGCTGCCGCTGCCCATGGCATGCACCTTGACCCAGTTTGTGTCCGGGTCGACATATTATTTTGCCGTCAGGGCCAAAGATGTGTACGGCCGCTTCGGTCCTTTCTGTGAACCGCAGTGCACTGACGTCATTAACCCAACATCCTCTCCATCATCCTAAGATAATTCCAGATAAGGGCGGGGTGGCACAAAAGGATGTGGCCGACGGAAGTATGATGGGGTATTTGTAATTGTTACAAAATTGTTAACTATGCGCAGACCACTGGTTTAGTCTTGCCCTTTGTGTTAGGAATTGTAGGGAATACAAATAGGTTGTCTAATGCAAATGGAAATACAAATAATCATCAGTGCATACAGACACACACACACACTATTTGTTTCAACTTTATTTTACAATAAGGAGGGAACTATCAGACTTAAATTGTGCTTGAAATTGTATTTTCCTTGTGCAGAATGTTCAGAGTTAAGTATTGTTTTTGAATTTCTCTCTCTCTTTTAAAAATTTTTTTTTTTAAATAAAATGATATTCAATACATTGCACAGATGTTCCATTGTAGGTCCCGGTCATTAGCTACAGGACAGGACAGCTGGGGTGTTAAAGGTTTTGTAATGTTTTTTGTCTGGTACCCAGACACTGCAAAATGACACTCAATAAAAGTATTGATATTTAAAAAGGTTTCTTTTTCATTTGTTAAAACTACAGTGTGAATTATTCAAGGGGTCATATGATGCGATTTCAAGTTTTCCTTTCTCTTTGGAGTGTTACAAGCTGATTGTGCATAGATAAGATCCCTGAAGTTGCAAAGACTAAAGAAAACGAAGCGTTTGAGAGAGGCGGGGCATATAGGACCTACAATAATGTACAGTATTTGAAAAAGAATGTGTTTTAAAGCATGTCAACATATTCTGTTACACCAAATACACAAAATAATGATCTTTAAAAAAGCATCATATGACCCCTTTAAATGACATGTACAAGACCCTGTTAGAAATATTTCAAACTCGAAGCGCAGTTCGTGTTTTTTTTATTTTTTATTTTATCACTGTTATATGCTTTTAATTACCTGCATGTTTCCTTACCTTTTGATTTATCACAGACTTTGAATTGTTATCTGTTGTTTTACAATTTCAGCCTAACAATGGAAGGTAAGTCACAAGAAAAGTTAAGCTATCCATTAGCGTTCCCGTTCATCTTCATGGCAGTTCCTCGGTTCTCTGGAAGTATTGGATATGAGTTCTGCCACATGGCTATTTGCTACATGACTAATGAATCCCTGAGTTCCAGGAGCATTGAGAATGCTGTTGGCACCACAACAATGCCACAGTCCCAAGGCCTTTATTAGCAACTATCCCAAGATGTGATGTGGAAGGCAACATACTGGAAAAAAAAGTCTTATTTCACCCTTCAAAACATGGGCACTGGTAAGATCTATTATAAAAGAAAGAAATATTAGTGATATGTTGCTTCAATATAGGATATGTATATAATATTTTACACTGATCTTGAAGGACCATCACTGGAGCAATAAAACCAAACCTTTTCAAAAGTTCTTTATTAGTTAACGTTGCTTAGAACACACTAATGCACAGTTTGTAGGAGAGCTACATAGGAAAAAAAAAAAAACAATCACAGTGTTTTCTATTACTGTTGAACCCTTGAAGGTTGCAAGGTCAGCATATGTTAGGAAACCCAGAAAAAGACGAGATTAATCAGAGGTATTTGTTTGGCGCTGTGTCTAGATTAACAAGAAAACAAAATCTGATGAAGCCTTGTAGCTATATACTATAGTGTAGTAGCTATGGAATTTCCCCTCAGACAAAAAAGAAATACAGAACACGAGAAAGAAACTTGGAAATGAGCGGTCAGCTGCCTTCAGCTTCTTGGACGACATCCAGGAGAAGCTTCAGATCATTTACAGGGTGAATTCACAAAACGTATCGCAGCTTTAAAACTTTTACTTGGATGTTTGATGGTCTTTGAGTGGATCAAAGATTCAGTGTGGACCAGACTTCATGCCATTAGTCAAAAGTCTAGATATTCACGACTACATTTCTAATATCCACCTCAGAAATATTAAAAAGGTTGCAGAATATTCTCTATGCATGTTGCAGGAATGTTTGTTCGTGCCTTCATAACTTTACAACTTGCTTATTGTAATGTGCTATTGCCTAGATGTCCATCTGTTTCCGTGAACACGTTTATTCAGTTTATTCAGTTCAACCAGATCTAAAAAAAAAAAAAAAATCACCAGCATTCACCTTATTCACCAGTGAATTGTATTTACCAACACATTAATTTGTCAATATTAAGCATTTATTTGCATACCAGAAGAGGCTGCTGTTATCTAAGGCAATATTCTGTGTAAAGCTCTCTTAGAACAATATGTATTTTGAAAAGTGCTACACAATAGAATTAAACCGAATGAAAATTAAATTAAACAAAACTGTAATCTCTAGACAGCGAGAATAAGCAGAAGAGCGCTAGTGAAGTTTGCACTGTGCAGATTTTACCTACATGTTCTTCCTAGACTGGCCACAAGGGGGCAGTCAAAGACGAGCAATTTCTGTACAAAATGCGGCGCAGACTTCAGATTCATTCAGTCACATACTCATAACAAAATTGTAGTAAGTCTATATTTTGATACATCTCAGCAAAATTACATTCTTAATTTAATACGTTTGTAAAGAGACCATGTAAAGAGGAGTTTCAATTTAACTAAGAGCCTTATATCAGTTTTAAAAAGAGTTTCTGTAGTATTTTAAATACAATAATACAAGAACACAACAGTTTCACACTATCCATCATAAATTCTATGTGATATTAGTAATTTTCAATACTATTTAGGGCAGATAGGGTGGATAGTGTGCACATTGGGACGCAGAGAGAAGTATGATTGGTAGGAAGAACCGCGAAGAACAGAAATACGTTATTAGATTCTGAGCACATTATTCATGAGAAGGAACGCCCTCCGAATGATTTCATCCAATCGCTGCCACAGACGACGGGATTAACGTTGAGAGCGTTTTGGCGGTAAATTGAAAATCCTTTTTGGACCGATCATACACGGACCGAGTAAGTTTATAATGTTTATTCGTTTTTTTTCTGGACATATGTCACCTACCAGCTACCTCAAGCAAGAGCTATAGTTTAACTAAACATATTCGATAACCGCTAATCAAATTAGGCCTGTTTATGCACATTAGTCCTGTAATTGCAAGCATTTAGTCACTTTGACAGTAGTTTCTGTGATAACCTTGATGTGAAATTATTAAATAATTTCAACCAACAGATATTCAGTGGAGTATAAAAGTCTGAGTCTATTACATAAATGATTTATCACCATAAAAGTAAATGTCAAAATAGCTTTAACATAACAGTTAATGTTAAAGCTGATTTCTCTGATATTATTGCTTATAGCAAATCTCCCCATCTTGTGTTGTGCATCTAACATTCAAACTGGTCACGGCAGAGGAGTTATAAAAATTACTAACACAGCACATTATTCACAATCTGCTATATGGCTGGTGATCTTGTTCTCTCACATTACCCTTCTTCTCATGGGAATTGCACAAGTCCCATTGGTAAGCAACAGCCATCTATTTCCCATTACTCTCCGTCAAATAACACATTCAATTAATGCTCATATCTCTCTCTTCTCCATCTGTTTGGCAACATGACGACCATATGTGCCAAAATTGCTGTCAAACTCGTACAGAATACAGCTGCTAACTTAGCTGATCTAACAAAGTCTCCCTAATCAAAACAGTACAGTGGTAGAGGGTCAAAAATATTACTTCCATACCTCTCTGTTTTAGTTTTGTAGACAATCCTAGAGCATATAGGCGATGTATTCTCTGTACTAAGTGGGAGAAGGAACAAATTCCTATATAGGCTTCCATATATTTTGTCTTATTTGTGTTATCTTTTTTGTCTGTTTGTGTAAATACATTTTGTAATTTAAAGATACAGGAATGTATTTGAATATAATACAATCCCAGTGTTTATTCATCTTTATGTTAATTTGCAATGTAATTTACAATTTTTCAGTAGTTCAGAAGATGCAGTGAATTAATTTGGTTTATACATTAAGTCTGTGTGTTTATTTATGTTGAAATAGGGAGAAATAGTGAAACGGGTTTGAGTTTAATTAAGTTGGCTTGAAAAAGAATAATGATAGCAACATGCTAGAAAACTTGCTAATCATGCTAACAAAATGCTATTAACTTGTTAATCATGTTAACAACATGCTAGTAAGTTACTAATCATGCTAACAACATGCTAGTAACTTGTTAATCATGCTATAAAAATCATGCTAGAAACATGCTAATTATGCTAGAAATATGCTAGAAAAATGCTAATCATGCTAGAATAATGCTAGCAACATGCTAGTTAACTTGTTAATCATGCTAGAAACATGCTAGCATCGTGCTAGTAACATGCTAATCATGCTAGAAACATGCTAACAAAATGCTAACACCTTGTTAACAACTTGTTAAACATTCTATAAACATGCTAGCCTCATGCTAGTAACATGCTAATCATGCTAGAATAATGCTAGTAAAATGCTGATCATGCTAGAATCATGCTAGAATTTTGTTAAACATGCTAGCATCATTCTAGTAACATGTTAATCATGCTAGAATCATGTTAATAACATGCTAATCATGCTAGCAAAATGCTATTAACTTGTTAATCATGTTAACAACATGCTAGTAAGTTGCTAATCATGCTAACATGCTAGTAACTTGTTAATCATGCTATAAACATGCTAACAACTAGTTAAACATGCTAGAAACATGCTAGCATCGTGCTAGTAACATGCTAATCATGCTAGAATCATGCTAGTAACATGTTAATCATGCTAGAGTCATGCTAGCAACATGCAAGTTGCTAATCATGCTAACAAAATGTTAACACCATGCTAGTAACTAGGGATGGGCGATATGGGCTTAAAAATATATCACGATAATTTCTGAAATTTTTCGCTATAACGATATCAATGACGATAATTTAGGGAATTCTGTTTCTTTAGAGCAGTGGTCACCAACCTTTTTAGGAAGAAGTATCCAGTGATCGCTGTAGCTGAATAAAACGCAGATAAAGAAATTTTAACTAAGGAAACCTGAAGACAATAAACATGCGAGTGCACAAAATATATGGTATCTGTGTTCTTCAAGCAATCTTGGGTATTTTTTATAAG